>NC_080424.1:96914586-97199586 GCF_029873635.1 Malania oleifera | reverse complement strand
TGAGGATAGTTTTTCAGATATTGAGAGAAAGGAGACAATATGCTAAATTCAAGAAGTGTGAGTTCTGGTTGGAACAAATTACATTCCTCGGGCATGTTATATCTAGGGGTGACTAAAAAATGTGCGGGAGGTCAGGAGTTTCTTGGGATTAGCAAGATACTATCGCCAATTTGTAGAGGGATTCTCTAAATTGTCAAGTCCTTTGACAAAATTAACTAGGAAAAGTGTGAAGTTTGATTGGATTAATGACTGTGAATAGAGTTTTCAGGAGTTAAAGTAGCGACTTATCGCTGCACCAGTTTTGACAATACCTTCGGGAGAAGAAGGTTTTGTAATTTACAATGACGCGTCACGCAAAGGGCTTGATTTTGTGCTGATGCAACAAGGGAAAGTGATAGCTTATGCTTCTCGATAGCTTATAGAGTACGAGAAGAACTACCCTACACATGATTTAGAATTGGCAATTATGGTATATGCAATAAAGATTTGGAGACACTATTTGTATGGGAGTAGGTTTGAGATCTTCACAGACCACAAGAGCCTTAAATACATTTTCATGCAAAGGAGCTGAACATGAGGTAGAGAAACTGGCTAGAGCTGATTAAAGATTATGATTGCACCATCAGTTACCACCTAGGAAAAGCTAATGTGGTAGCTGATGCTTTGAGTAGGAAATCAATGGGTTCATCAGTATCAGCAATGGTGACTCAGCATCCCATCCAGATGGATTTAGAAAGGCTTGGTTTGGAGTTGGTAGAGGAAAATCACTAGGCCCTCATTGCTAATATGGTACTTTAGCTCACCTTACAAGAAAGAATTAAAGCTGTCTAGATGAAAGATGCGGAATTATTAAAGATTATGGATAAAGTGCAGAATGGTTAAGGAGTAGAGTTTAATATCTCAAAGGATGAAGCTTTGAGGTTCCGTGCCAGACTTTGTGTACCTATTGATGCTGAGATCAAAAGAATTATCCTGGAGGAAGCACATCGATCCCTTTATACAGTGCACCTTGGAAGCACTATGATGTACAGGGATTTACGAGTCTTTTTGGTGGAGTAATATAAAGAAAGAAATCGCTGAATATATAAAGCAGTGTTTCGCTGCATATATGTATTTTATATATGATGAACAAGGTATTAGGTACACAGACGTCACTAAAGTAGCAGTCCGGGCCCACGTGGCGAGTCGGGGTTGTTACAGGTGGTATCAGAGCCTAGGTTGTTTGATTCTGTAGACTTTGAGGATTAATAATTACCAGAGTATAGGTTGAGATAAGATAGGGATAGGATTGGATAGGTTAAGATGGGTTTTGGTCTGGAAGCTTGGAGGCAGAAATCTGTTGACAGACTTTTGTAATTTTCAGAATCAGTTGTGAGTTTCAGGAAAACCATGGTAAATACATCGATAGTTTCATTTCTGGGTTGAGGGACTGGAACTTAGAAAATTTTTGTTGGAATATTAGGATGAGTGGGTATGTGTGTGAAGTTAATGCTAGGATGGAGATTTTTACCTTAATGGTTTTGTGATAGAATTGAAATATGAATTATTAAATTAGAACCTATATATTATATCAATTCCATTTTTCCATATTTACATTAATTATGTTAAATTTGAAATTTCTAAGTTGGGTTATATCCTATTTACATGATGGATTCCAGGGGAAAAGATGTTGTAATTGGAGGAGATACCTTTAGCGAGGATGATGTCGATGCTTCAGCAGTGCTACGAAATATAGCGCGGCAGGTTAGAAAGGAGAACAGGGTGGACTCTAGAGAGCAGGATCAGTTAGTGCCTGATAGGGGTTGCATATTTTAGCAATTCACCCAGGCGAACCCACTGGCATTTGTAGGTGGATCGAACCTGATCGCTACCGAAGATTGGATTCAGAAAATAGAGGAGCTGCTAATTATCGTAGGCCAAAACAACTATGTGGCGGCTAATTATCGTACGCTGCGCCATGTACCGGTGTCAAAACCATAGGTGAGAGTATCTGGCTCTATATCTGAGGGTGTGAAATATCACTAGTATGTTCCGGCTAGTCACCGATGGGTGTGAGCTACACTATATTGGCAACGTAATAGCTATGAAGCTTCGAGTTTCATAGAGTAGTTGCGTATTAGTGTGACGACCGTATGTTTGGGTATCGTATGTACTGGAATGGAATTGTGAAAATAATGGAACTGTATGAAACTGTATGGAAATGTTTTCGAACTGTATCGTATTGTATGGTGTTTTGTTTTACATAAAATAAAACTGGTATGCTACACACGGATATAACCTAATTTCTTCCTTACTAAGAGGTGTCTCACCCCGAATGTATGTACAAATGTTTTCAGATCCTTTGGGTAGCCAAAACTAGCATCCTAGCATCCGGAAGTAGGGGTGTTGTTTAGCTACATTTAGTGCCTGATTAGGTACGAGTTTTGTAACTAGGTTGTTGTGATGGTTTTTGTAGACACCCGGAGTATGTATTGTAATTGTAGGATTGTATATCTTAGTGTTGTATGGGTTTGTATATCCTAGTGTGGTGAAGACTCTGGTATGGTATGTTATGTGGATAGATGAAATATTTTTCGCTGCGTATTTGATGAGTATGGATATATATGTGTATGTGTATAGAGCATCCGTATACCTCATGGGGTCTATGTGACGACCTCAAAATTTACATCATTTTTTTATATATATTAACTGTTCTGATACCCCCTGCTATGGAACTCGAGCCTCGGAAGGCACCGGGGTAAATCTGAACATAAAATCATACCTATGCAGTAGAAATGTAATCCATACATCCATACACGTCATACAATACTAGGTATCTGTGTTTCTTAACCATAACTATATAATATACATCTCTCTCCACAATATTTGTCCCAAAATACAAAACTCTACATAAACTTACCCTCTAAACTAGGGTAACCAATATACTCTCTATCCGCGAGCCTGATCTGCTCACCTAGTTGGCTCACCTGAAAAATGTTAAAGTCATGGGGTGAGTTGACGCTCAGTAAGTGGAAATATGCTATTACTAGTGTGTGGCAACTAAGTTAGGAATACTGTTTAAATAACAAATGAACTATAATACAATAGTAAATCTGTAAAGCATATCTTCCTTTTCACAATTTAAAATATAATTGTATCATCTGTATTTTCTACTTTTCATACTGCTAATATCATACTATACTCATCATATACTGTAAAACTATATACATATACATAACTGTGCTTTATCCCTGGAACTCTGTATGTCATGATTTGACCCCTCATGACAGGGTTGTGCAGCCTATAGACAAAACTTAGTCTGGTCGGCCCTCCAGTTAGGTCAATATGTTCTACACTACCTCAGTCCGGGCAAACTACATACTCTCTTAGGCACGGGACTAGCTGCTACCTCGTCAAACCGGCCCCCTCCACCCAACAAACTAGGGAGCTGCATACTCTCCGAGCACGGTCGACGGTACCCACACACTATCTAAGATATGTGATTGCACTCTATCTGTATCTAGCAACGGTACCGTGCTCTGTATTCTTTATCTGTATATGTCTGTAATCTTTCCTCAGGGATCAGATACTATATATATATATATATATATATATATATATATATATATATATACATATATACGCTTTTGCTGTTTTCATTATGTTTCCAAAATTACCATAACGCTATCTTTCTGTACTGTAAATACTGTAATCTCTGCATACTGTATCTGTAGCATCTTGATGCTATCTCTGTATATCTGTCTGTATACTCTATCTGTATACTCTGTATGTTATGGTAATAGGAAACATGGTATACTATAAACACTGTATATACTATTCTGAATAAATATTTGTATACTGATATATATATATATATATATATATATATATAACTGTCTATGTTATCATCTGAAATAAACTGTATATGTATACAAATTCTGTCTGTATAACTATATAACTTGAAATACTGAAAAACCACATAAAACTCCATATCAAAATCATATACTCAGGCCACACATGCTTTAAAAAAAATTCATATCCTGTATAATATCTTGCATACATGCATACATATATAAAATTTCTGAAAACGTAAGTAAATCTCCTAGCAGAGCATATTTCCCTTACCTTATCTCTGAAAAGCCCCTACAGTACTCTAGCCCGATACCCGTAGGGTTCTCCACTCAATACCCTGAAAATCAAATCCCCCAGAACAAAACATCAGTATTTCTTTATGTATTGTATTTCTTATAACTGAGGGAAAGACAAATACCGAATAAAACGCCTTACCCTAAGATTGGGACGAAATCCAAACCAACTCCACCAACTATCAGCTCTAGTAGACTTGCCGAGAACTTCGCTAGGAGTGTCGTGGTGGCTTCAGATCGTTGATCCGGCGTAAAATGGACCCGAAATAGAAGAGAGAAGGAGAGAGGGACGTAGAGAGAGAGAAAGAGAGAGGAGAGGATTTCCTGCGCTAAAATTTCATCAAAATTTGGGTTTTCACTATTTATAGAGCCAGATTCCTCGACGAGACACATCACCTCGTCAATGAGTCCTGTAGAAATTTAATCAACGAACCTGCACCCTCGTCGATGAGTTTCAGTCAGCCTTAAACCCTCTCTCGGTATCTTCTCGTCGACGAGACATGGTTTCATCGATGAGGCCTTGTTATGTCCTTGTCGATGAACTCCCTGTGTTCGTCGACGAAGCCTACCACCTCCTTCTGTTTCTATTTCCATTCCCCCCTCTTCATTATTTAAAAAAACATTATTTTTCGAGTCGTTATAGTTGGAACCTCATATTGTATTGTATCATGTATGTTTTAATTGATACAAAGATAGGTTAGGTTACTATTTTCACACATGGGACCCACTTGCGGGTTCGAGGGGTGACAGCTTGGTATCAGAGCTAACCAAGTTGTTAGGTCTTGTAAACTTAGTTAGGTGTATTAATGTGTACATACCAGAGTATAGGACGTAGGAAATGGGTAGTACAGGTCGAGGATTGTGTTGTTGCTAGACGAGGACTCATTGGCGGTGTAACGACCTCAAAAATCTTAATATAAAATGAAACATAATAAATTGAAAAGTCAACCCAAACCCGTGGGTAACGGGGACACCTGTCAATCACAGCAGAAATCTAAGCAACAATAAATATAAATCACATTCTCAAAATCATAAAATACATAATACCAGAGTCTACTGTAATTCCATAATACTGTGTTTATATACAATCTCCAAAAGTGTCAAAATAAACCTAGGATCATACAACAAAAATCTCTTAATCCTAGTACAAGACTTACCTTCCTAACGGGGTAACTTGATAAACTCAACAGCGGCCTTGACTCGCCGGCCTCTCTGGGTTTCCTGAAAATCATTTAATGTTCAAGGGTGAGACACTTCTCAGTAAGGGAAAATAAACTAAATACAGTTGTGTGGCAACATGAACATTTAAGGCAATTATACATATATAGTACATTTCATATTTCTATAAACGTTCATCATATCGTACTGAATAATCATATACTTTCATATTTCTAATAAATCATATCATACATAAAACATATGTTATAACTGATAATACTGAAAACATACACAGAATGAATAGTTAGCTGATGTCATGTATTACCCCCCATGACGGGTTGTGCAGCTCGAAGACGGGAACCTACAATGGCTGGCCGACCACTACAGAGTCAAAAATGTCTGTAAGTATGATGGGACCGCCACACCCTAGTTCGGACTACCAGGTGGACGTCCACACTCTATATTGAAAGCCACATCAACTATCCATCTCTCACCCCCTCGTGGGGTGGTTAGCACTAATCTGATCATAGATATCTGATCTATAAGCTATGGTACCATGCTCTTGAACTGAACTAAACTAACATCCGAGTTTTGATAACATATAATACATGATATTATAGCATTTTTCATCATTTCATAAATACGACCTCGCACCGAAAATCATTTCATAAATACGACCTCGCGCCAAAATCATTCCATATATACGACCTCGCGCCAAAATCATTTCATATATATATACAGCCTCGCGTCGAAAATCATTTCATATATGTATACGGCCTCACGCCGAAATCATTTCATATATATATATACGGCCTCGCGCCAAAATCATTTCATATATATCATTTTGAAAATAAATCAATTATCATGTATTTTCAACATCATTTGTACTGTAACATTTCATATTCCTGAAAACATACTTCATTCGTAACAAAGTCATATCGTAATACATTTCACCTAAAGTAATATTCATGCCACACATTTGATGTATAAAGCCATACATTGTATTCTAAAAATCATAATTTCTGGCATCTCATACATATATATACATTTTAACATAATAACAGTATTTTCCCAAATGTGCATTTCCTTGTAATATATAGATATAATACATGCTTTTCTGAAAATAAGTTTACTTAAACAAAATATTAATTTGCATGGAAATTAACTGCTTTAGTTTATTCCCTTACCTGACTACTGAGAAAAGCCCCTATAAATTTTGGTCTCACACTCGTAGGATTTCCTAGTCAATACCCTGAAAATGAAAACTTCTAGTACTAAACTTCAGTATTTTCATGCGAATATCATTTCCTATAACTACAGTAGGACCAAATTCGGCATAAAAAGCCTTACCTCAACTCAGGGATGATTTTCAACGGAGTTCCACCGACGATCCGCTCCGACAGATATGTAGAGAACTTCTCCAAGAGTGTCGTGGTGGCCTCAGATCCTCGAACCGGTGAAAATTCGGCCCAAAATCAGAGGGAGAAGAGGAGGGAGCCGAAGGGAGAGAGAGGGAATGAGAAAGTTTGTCGACTAACCTGCACTTTCACCGACAAATTTCAGACTTCCCCAAAGTCCTCTCTCGATATCTTCTCGTCAACAAATCTTTTCTTTGTCGACGAGGTCCTTTTACACCCTCGTCGACGAATCCCCTGTGTTTGTCGACGAGGCCCTGATAATTTCCCTCGTTATTATTTCCAAAGTGCAATTGTCGTCGACGAAGTCGACTTCCTCCTTCTGTTACTATTTTCATTTCCCTTTCTCTTTATTATTTAAATACCATTATTATTCAGGTCGTCACAGGCGGTGTTCTATGCCCTTCCTGGAATGAGGATTTCAGAAAGATCACAGCAAACCCTTGATGGATTTGTGTTAGTGTGACGAGAGAGTCCTAGACCCATGGGATTGGTAGTTAACATGATTAGGTGATTAATTGTGTTAACTGTGTACGATATAGGAATTCTAACCGATTCCTATTCTATTTTCAGAATGGAGCCCAAGGATAATAACTTGGAAAATGGTTTCGAGGGAACTGCAAGTGATGAGACTCCTTCTGTGTCTCGTGGGTTGAAGAGGCAGGTTATGCGAGAGATTGGGCGGAGTGTTAGGAGACTCGAGAGCTCTCCTACCGATGCGGGGTGTACCATCGAGAGGTTCACACGCATGCACCCTCTAACATTTACGAGAAGACCCGATCCGATTGTGGTGGAGGACTGGATCGAGAATACCGAGAGGATTTTGGAAATCCTCCACTGCACTGAGAGGCAGAAGGTCCAGTACGCTACCTTCCAGCTGACTGGGGAGGCAGGGTGTTGGTGGACTGCGGTGAGTCTGCTTAAAAGGCAGAGAACTGGTCCATCTAGCATGACGTGGGGCCGCTTTAAGAAGGTATTTTTTGAGAGATACTTCCCGGTCTCCACTAGGGATGCGAAGGCCAATGAGTTCTCGGGTCTGATGCGGGGAACTCTAACGGTGCATAGGTATGCCACCATTTTTATCGAGTTATCTCGATTTGCGCCGTACTTGGTTCCAAATGAGCACAAGAAGGTTCGGAGGTTTGAGAGGGGTCTGAGGAAAGACATCCGTCGTCTCGTGGGGATGCTACAGATCCGTGAGTTCTCTATTTTGGTGGATAAAGCCACCATAGTTGAGACATACCTTCGGGGAGATGAGGTGGTGCAGGATCTGGGGAAAAGGCCGGTATCTTTTGGTTCTCAGATTGGCCCTCAGTAGGGATAGTGGAAGAAGAAGAAGAACTACAACTCAGGTTATCGGTAGAACACCGAGCGGTAGAGTTATCAGGGGGATCCATCCTCCGCACCGTGTGCCAAGTGCCGTAAAAGGCACGATGGAGAATGTCAGTCATTCTGGGCTAACTACTACGACTATGGCAAGTTGGGCCACATGTCACGGAGCTGACAAGCACCAAGGAGAGATACGCCTGCGTAGATCCAGAACCGTGGAAGTAATCAGATGCCTTGGGGGAACTACCAGGCAACCACGGCTCCGGCGAGGGTATATTCACTTACTCCAGCTGATGCGAAACATGCTAGGAATGTGGTGACAGGTACCATGTTACTGCTTTCGAATAGAACTGTTATTTTATGTGATTCAGGGGCAACCCATTTGTTTATATCTACTAGTTTTGTGAAGTTATGTGAGGTTGAAACCCGAGCTATGGATGAGAGATTGTCTGTGGCTACGCCGATTGGGAGTATAACGATTTGTAGAAAGATGTTAGGAAACTGCCTAGTTGTAATGCAGGGGAAACTGCTACTGACGAATCTTGTAGTATACGACATATCTGGTTTTGATGTCATACTGGGGATGGATTGGCTATTCTCCAGTTTTGCGGTGATTGATTGTCGTAGGAAGGTAGTAGTGTTCAGACCTCCTGGGGAGCAGGAGTACGAGTTCGTAGGATTATGTGTGCTTTCAACGCCATAGATTCTATCGGCATTATAGGCGAGGAGGCTACTCTTGGACGGGTGTCAGGGGTACCTAGCTTGTGTGAAGGAATCACCATGGGATGAGTTGAGACTCAAGGATATTCGGGTAGTCAACAAGTTCCCATATGTGTTTTATGATGATTTACCCAGTTTACCTCCGGATTGTGAGGTGGAGTTTGTGATAGAGTTGCTGCCTAGCAAGGCACCGATCTCTAAAGCTCCGTACCGGATGGCTCCAGCAGAACTTCAAAAGTTGAAGGAGTAGTTGCAGGAGCTACTGGACCAGGGTTTTATTCGACCGAGTGTTTTGCCCTAGGGAGCTCCATTTTTGTTTGTGAAGAAGAAGGATGGGTTGATGCATATGTGCATTGATTACCGTGAGATTAACAAGGTGTCGGTGAAGAACTGTTATCTGTTGCCTCATATTGATGATCTCTTTGACCAGTTACAGGGAACATAGGACTTTTCAAAGATCGACCTACGGTCAGGGTATCATCAGGTGAGGGTTAGATCTGAAGATGTAGCGAAGACTACTTTCCGAACCAGATACGACCACTATGAGTTCTTGGTTATGTCGTTTGGTTTGACCAATGCCCTGGCGGTGTTCATGGATCTGATGAACAGGGTTTTCCATGAGTACCTAGACCAGTTCGTAGTGGTGTTTATCGATGACATTCTAGTATACTGGAGGAGTTCGTAAGAGCATGAAAACCATCTAAGGTTGGTACTACAGATTCTGCAAGAGAGGAAGCTATATGCTAAGCTGAAGAAGTGTGAGTTATGGTTGAATTAGGTTGCGTTCTTAGGCCATGTGGTGTCTAAGGGCGGTATCTCAGTTGATCCTAGCAAGATTGAAGCTGTGGTTAACTGGACGAGACTGAAGAGTGTGTAGGAGGTTCAAAGTTTTCTGGGACTTGTGGGTTACTATCGTCAGTTCGTAGAGGGTTTCTCTAAATTTTCTGGACCTCTAACACGATTGACCAGGAAGGGAGTGAAGTTTGACTGGACTAGTGATTGTAAGCAATGCTTTCTTGAGTTGAAGCACCGGCTGGTTACTACTCCAGTATTGACCATTCCTTCGGGGGATGGCAGTTTTGTGATTTATAGTGACGCGTCCCTGAAAGGTTTGGGATGTGTGCTTATGCAACAGGGTAAAATAGTAGCTTATGCTTCTCGACAACTTAAGGAGTATGAGAAGAATTACCCTACGCACGATCTCGAGTTAGCTGCAGTTGTTTATGCACTAAAGATCTGGCGACACTACCTGTACCGTGTTCAGTGTGAGATTTTCACTTACCACAAAAGCCTCAGGTACTTTTTCACGTAGAAGGAGTTGAATATGAGGCAAAGGCGGTGGCTAGAGTTGATCAAGGACTACGATTGCACGATTAGTTATCACCCGGGGAAGGCTAATGTGGTAGCAGATGCATTGAGTCGGAAGTTAGAGCATGCAGCAGTATTCGCTGTTGTAGCTCAGCATCATATCATACCGGATCTAGAAAGTCTTGGCGTGGAGTTGGTGGTTGGCGATTATCAGGCTTTCATTGCTAGCTTGGTGATCCAGCCGACTTTGTTTAAGCATATTAAAGCCGCGCAGGCTAGGGATGCGAAGTTGGTTGAGACTATGGAGAAAGTACAGCAGGGATTGGCTGTAGATTTTAATATCTCTGACGGAGGTGTGTTGAGGTTTGGGACCAGGCTGTGTGTTCCAAACGATGATGAGATCAGAAGGACGATTTTGGAGGAAGCGGATCGTTCTATATATACGGTACATCCGGGTAGTACGAAGATGTATCGGGATTTGCGCGAGTCCTTTTGATGGAGTAGTATGAAAAGGGATATTGCCCGGCTTGTGGAGCAGTGTTTGACATGTCAGCAGGTGAAAGCTTAACATCAGAGGCCGTAGGGCCGTTGTAGCCTTTGCCTATTCCGGTGTAGAAATGGGAGCATATTTCCATGGACTTTGTTACTGGATTGCCGCCAACGCTTCACGGATAGAATGTTATTTGGGTAATCGTGGACAAGTTGACAAAATCTGCTCACTTTGTACCGATGAAGGTTAGCTACCCTTTGGGTAGGCTAGCGAACCTGTATGTTCATGAGATAGTGCAAATGCACGGAGTACCGGTGTCCATTGTTTCATATTGAGATCCGAGGTCTACTTCTCGATTCTGGAAGAGCTTGCAGGAAGCACTGGGGACGAAGCTTACATTCAGTACAGCATTCCACCCCCAGACTGATGGACAGTCAGAGAGGGCGATACAGATCTTGGAGGATATGTTACGGGCTTGTGTATTAGACTTCGGTGGTAGTTGGATTCAGTTTCTGCCATTGGTGGAGTTTGCCTATAACAATAGCTTCCAGGCTAGTATCAGGATGGCATCGTTTGAGGCTCTGTATAGTCAAAGGTGTCGATCTCCTTTGTATTGGGAAGAGGTCGGTGAACATCAGGTTTTAGGACATGAACTCGTGTAGTAGGTGTTTGAGAAGGTGGGTTTGATCCGGGAGAGGATTAGATTGGCTTAGAGTCAGCAAAAGAGTTATGCCGATGTTCGCCGCCGTGAGTTGGAGTTCGAGGTGGGGGCTAAGGTATTCCTTAGAATCGCTCCGATAAGGGAGTGATGAGATTCAGGAAGAAGGGCAAGCTGAGCCCAAGGTATATCGGACCATTCAAGATTCTAGAATAAGTGGGTCAGGTGGCTTACCGGATTGCACTTCCCCCTACGCTCTCGAGGATCCATGGTGTATTTCACGTATCCATGTTAAGGAGGTATGTGCTGAATCTGTCGCATGTTATTAGTTACGAGTATTTAGAGATTGGGCATACTTTGGCATTCGAAGAAATGCTAGTTCAAATTCTGGACCGAAAAGTTTAGAAGTTGCGTACCAAAGAAATACCATTAGTAAAGCTATTGTGGCGGAATCAAACGGTTGAGGAAGCTTCTTGGGTATTGGAGGCAGAAATATGCCGGAAGTATCCGCAATTGTTCTAAGTAGTAGTCTTGATAGCAGAGTCGGTATGGGTATGTATGTATGTAGTACTCTGTTATCCTAGTAGTATTATGTGGTTAGTCTCTAGGAGAGTCTTGTAGTATTGTGAGCTCCCGAGACAGTGTATTTATGTAACCACGGTGCTATAAATGGCTGCTGGTTCATCTTAGAGTATGTATGTATCGTAATAGGGTTGTGTATAAATGGCCGCCGGTTCATCTTAAAGTGTGTATGTATTTGGTAGTATGAATGTGTTCGTAATGAGAGATTGCAAATTTCGAGGATGAAATTTTTGTAAGGAGGGGAGGTTGTAAGAACCTGATACGTGATAAATGGATTAAATTAATTAAGAGAGGGGTAAAAAGGTAATTGTGCAGACTTCGTTGACGAAGGCTAACAGCTCCTCGTCGACTAAATTCAGAGGCTCGTTGACGAGGGAATGCCGAGAGGTTCAAAAAAATTGGAAATATTTGGCTTGTTGACGAAACCGCCGTCTCATCGACGAGAAACCTAATGAACTCGTCGACGAAGACGTCATCTTGTCGACGAATCCACCCAAGTCAAAGGCCTTTAAAAGATCTTTGGGGTTGCATTGGGGCTAAGAAAACCTATATATATCTCTCTCTCTCTCTCTAGAATTCGAAACTCTCTCTCTTTCTCTTGATTTCTTCGGCGTTTGTCACCTGATTCATAAATCCGATGTTACTGCGAGGATCAGGGAAGGATTCTCTACGTAATCTCGTTTCAAGTAGTTTCGGGTTTTGGGCCAAAATCGAGGTAAGGCTCGATTTTCGTTTTTGTTTCAGAATATGTATAGTAGTACGGATTGTAAGCATGTATTGTACTACGATTTATAGGTTTTGGAGTCTCGATTCGAAGTTTTGGGGACCATAGAGTTCGTAGTTGGATTTCGGGTTAAGGTAAGGGGATTCAGTTTATATTAGTTACTTTTTGAAATCGGGATTGGTAAACTTGTAGGCTACGATCGTATGTATGTTACTTACTTGGGGAAATCTATCGGGTAAAATACGGGATTTTCATGTTAGAGTTTTCGAGAAAATTTAAGGATTTCGGGTATCATCTCTGCTTTGTTTGGAAAATCGTTTGCTTTGTTTAAATTGTATTATTGAGATGATTATTATCCATATTTGTATAAAACTGTATACTTGAAGTGGAAAACGATATGATTTGCCGTAAACCAAATAAATGTGGAATGTATGGTTGTACATAATTGTTCGAGGTATTTTGTAAAATAGCTATGTGGCGGCTAATTACCATACGCTGATATGTATAGGAGTGTGAGCTCCAAAATGATTCCAAGTTTTGTGAAATCGGCTAGTGGCGACTAATTACCATACGCCGAAACAGCTATGTGGCGGCTAATTACCGTACGCTGTGCCATGTACTGGTGTCAAAATTGTGGGCGAGAAAGTCCGGCTCTATATCCGAGGGTGTGAAATATCACCAATATGTTCTGACTAGTTACCGATGGGTGCGAGCTACACCGTATTGGCAACGTAATTTGTAATAACCCAAAAAAAAATTTATTAAAAAAATTAATTAATTAAAAATTTTAAAATTAAAAGTAATTATTAATTATTTAATTAATTAAACATTATTAAATCAATTAATTAAATAAACAAATAAAAAAATATCATGAAAAAACAAATAAAACTAATTATTAATTAATTAATTAAACATTATTTAATTAAATAAATAAATAAATAAAAAGTAATAGTAAAAAAAATTGAAATAAAGATATATATATATATATATATATAATATATATATTTATATATAAAGGTTATCTAAAAGTAAGTTAAAAACAAAAAAAGATGAAAGCTGAAAGCCTTCTAGACCTCTCTCTCTCTCTCTCTCTCTCTCTCTCTCTCTCTCTCTCTCTCTCTCTCTCTCTCTCTCAATTTCTCTCTGCAACTCTCAGTGTCTCCATCATTTCCTTTCGTCTCCGTCTCTCTTTCTCTTAATTCGGCTTAATGAGCGCCAATCAGGAAACGAAAGGTGTCATTGGGTTCCTAACTTCGCCACCGACATTTCTACTGGAGCGGATTTGTCGTGGGAATGACTTAGGTACTGTTATTGGGGAAAGGTAATTTTTCCTCATTTTCTCAATTTCTGGTTAAATCTGCTATTGAATCGACGATCAGACACCACCATGGGGTCCTAGTCGTCATTTTTGTGTAGGAAAATTTTCAATTGGGGTTTTCTAGACCCTACTCCAAAGCGAGAGTGGGATTTGGAAAATTTGGCAATTTGGCTAAATTTAAGGGTATATTTATTTATTTAGGAATTATGACCCTAAAAAATATTTAAATAATATTTTATTCAGGAATAATTTATTGGAATTAGGAATTTTTGATTCAGGGTCCAGGTGAGCGCCGTAGGTATTTTTCGGAGTCCCTGTTGACGTAGTTCAAGAAATCAGGTAAGGGAAAAAATATACATTAAATCAAAATTTTTATGAATTTAATGGAAAAATAAATTATGTTATATGTACATGTATATGTTTCGATATGGGTAAAATGCTAACTGCTTAAATTATATTTTTTTCGAGTTTAGGGTTATTAATTAGATATGATATGTGAAAATGAACTGATGAAAGTGGAAAATATTTTCAGGATAATTAAGTAAGAAATGAAAGGTATTTTTAGTATATAAACATTAAATGTTGGTTGGCTTATTTTATAGGCAGTGTATGAATTTTATTACTAAATTGTGTGGCATGAGAATCTGTGCAAAGTATATATTAAATGTATGAGATACAGGTTAAGTAAGTAAAGCAATGAGAATAAAATATGATATGGACAATGTTGCATGTGTATGTTAAATGCAACCATGTAAATGTACGACAGCTGAAAGCCGGGTTAGTAGATTCTAGCGCATTTCTATGTGGACTAACTGATGATAGTTAAAAGAAGCTGTGTTAGCAGATTTTAGTGCATTTCTATATGGACTAACAAATGACGGCTAAAGAGCGGCTGTTGTACAAAGGAATGAAATGAAAATGTTATAAAATGAAATGACAAGGAATGGCAATGTAATGAAATGAAATGTGAAATGGGAATGATACAAATGGGAAAGAGTCACTTAAAGTGAAATGCAATGCAATGTTAAGCCATAAATATGAACAAATGTGTATGATTGAATAATGATAGAAAGAACGATGTATTATGATATTAGAAGTATTTATGTACGTAGAACATGTTACGATTGGGCGAGACATACTCTTCGCCTGAGGGCTTGCTGAGTAAGGCGAGTGCACTAGTAGCTTCAGATGTGGCAGTAGCTGCATAACGCATTAGGGCAGAGGGAATCTACTTGTATGGGCTGGTAGAATTTCCTATCCTTAGGGCCTTTACCGGTAAACTATTGTTGAATACGTGAGTACGAGATCAATTTAACACTTGAGGGCTTACTGAGTAAGGTACTCTGGTATGTTTTAATTGTGACCTTAGGGTTACCTAAGTATCAGAGCAGAGGGGTGCTACTTGTATGGGCGGGTAATCACCCTTATCCTTAGGTAATCTCGTGGGTTAAACATTTGTATGTGTTTGATTAGGATCAGAAAATGGTTTCAGGAAATTATGTTAATGATTTGCAAATATTATAAAATGATATGTATAATCTCAAGATGGCCACACGTTGAGTTTAATATATTGTTTCTTCCCTTACTGAGATGTGTCTCACCCGAATATGAATTAATTTTTTTTTTAGGATTTCTCAGGATCAAGCTTTGAGAGCTCGAGATTTTATAACATTTTTTGGAAGATATAAGAAAAATGGTATATTTTTATGTTAATTCTGATATGCATATTTTATGTTTTATGTCTTTATGTTTTAAATCAGTTATGAAAGGATAGTTGTGAAATATACTGGTATTAGTGGATGATTAATTTATTATGGTTGGTAGTTAGAATTAGTAAATTCTGGTATAATATTTGTTGGAAGATTATCATTATGTTTTTCGCTGCGTATATTATGGATTATGGATTATCAAGGATTTTATCAGGTATAATGCGTCGGACCTGGGTTTAAAAAGGGTTGGGGCGTTACATAATCGCTATGAAGTTTCGGGTTTCATAGAGTAGTTGCGTATTAGTGTGATGACACTGAACGTATGTTTGGGTATCGTATGTACTGGAATGGAATTGTGAAAATACTGGAACTGTGTGGAACTATATGGAAATGTTTTCGAACTGTATCGTATTGTATGGTGTTATGTTTTACGTAAAATAACACTGGTATGCTACGCACTGATATAACCTGCTTTCTTCTTTACTGAGAGGTGTCTCACCCTAAATGTACGTACAAATGTTTTCAGGTCCTTCGGGTAGCCGAAACTAGCATCCTAGCATCCGGAAGCGGGGGTGTCATTTAGCTACATTTGGTGCCTGATTAGGTATGAGTTTTGTAACCGAGTTGTCGTGATGGTTTTTGTAGACACTCGTAGTATGTATTGTAATTGTGGGATTGTATATTTTAGTGTTGTATGAGTTTGTATATCCTAGTGTGGTGTAGACTCTGGTATGGTATGTTATAAGGATAGATGAAACATTTTCCGCTGCGTATTTGATGAGTATGGATGTATATGTGTATGTGTATAGGGCATATGTATACCCCACGGGGTCGGACCCTCATATTGTATTGTATCATGTATGTTTTAATTGATACAGAGACAGGTTAGGTTACTATTTTCACACCTGGGACCCACCTACGGGTTCGGGGCGTGACACCCATGCCCTAACCTGTAGGAGGAATAGCGCACCTCCAATTGATTGCACCCGCACAAGACAACCTGGAACATCTCTCTGTACAATCATGCAAGTGCAGTGTTACCCCAGCTATACGTCGACGCCCTCTCCATGTCACTCAACAAAGGGAGGACCATCAGCGACACATAGTATTGTGTGTAAGAACCATAACCATGATAAATGAGTTTAAATAAATAAGAGAGGGGTAAAATTGGTATTTGAACAGGCTTCATCGACGAAGCCAGAGTTTGTCGACGAAGTCTATGTAAGTCTCGTCGACGAAGTTCAGAGGCTCCTCGACGAGGAGAAGCCGATAGATTTTAGAAAATCGGGGATCTCAAGCTCGTCAACAAGGCCACCGCTTCATCGACGAAGGCAATGGCAGACTCGTCGACGAGTACACCATTTCGTTGACAAGGACGCTTGAGTCAAAGTGCTATAAATATCAATTCTCATTACTTCCAAGCTAAGAAAACTAAATCCTATCTCTCTCTCTAGAACTCTCCCTACTCGCTATCTTTCTATATTTCTTCATTGTTTGTCGCTGGAATCGTGAATCTGAAGTTACTACGAGAATCGTGGAAGGATTCTCTACAAGTTCTACAAATCGAAATCCCATTTCGGAGATTTTTGGATTTTGGTGAAAAATTGAGGTAAGGCTCGGTTTTCAATTCTAATCTGGTAATTTTGTAGGGAACATTCATGTGAGTATTTTCTGTACTGCTGATTGTAGGTTTTGGAACTCGGTTCGCTGTTTAGGGGTCTTAGAGTTTGAGATTTGCTATTTGGGAAAAGGTAAGGGGAATTATGTTTATATCGGTTATTTTTTAAATTGGACTCGGTGGAACTGTGGTTCACGGTCTTATGTGTGTTTTGGCTACTCATTTGGGGGGGATCTAACAGAAAAAACTATGGATTTTTCATGATTTACAGTTTTGGGAAAAAGGGGGGCAACAAACTGCATCCCTGGTTTTGTTGAAAACAGAGCGTATATGTTGATTTATACTGTGTTATAGGGATGGTCGTGCCTTGACTTATTTAAACTACATTTGTTTGGAAAACCATGATTTTAGATTACCAAATGGGTGTGGTTTGTTTGGTTATATGAGCATGAATGTGTGTGTGTGATTGTTTAAATGCTAGTAGGAATGTGATTCCGAATTGTTCCAGGTATTAAGAGTGTTCGGCTCTATATCCAAGGGCGTATGAAATCGCTAGCCATAGATTGGCCAAGTGTCTGGCTCTATATCCGAGGGTGTGAGCCTATTCCGACAGATCAGGTCAAGGGGTATGGATCCACCAGTTTAGCACCGATACGATGCTATGGGAGTTGAGGACTATCCATGTGCCGGTGGCGCCGTGTTACGCGGGTTGGCTACGGGCCAACGTCATATGTCGCGGGCTAGCTTCGGGCCAAAGGGTGTGACGACACCAGAATTGCTGATCATGTGTTTGTGTGCTTGTATGCACTGTGTAAAATTAGTATTGGAACTGCATTTAACTGCGTGTATGTTGTATTATGATAACACTCAAATGCCATATACCGATATAACATGTGTTCTTCCTTATTGAGAGGTGTCTCACCCCTACTGTACGTACATTTTTACCTTCAAGTAACCGGAACTAGCGTCCTGGTGTAAGGAGCGTAGTGGCCGGTGTACTGCGGTTAGCGCTTGGATAAGTGCTAGGACTGTGTTTTGATGGGTTGTCATTTTGGGATTTGTTGGGCACCCAGTTGTACATTGTATGATAGAGCCTATTTCTACTCTTGTATAGACTCTGGTATGGTACTGCATATTTGTATATAGTAAGACCTTTTCCGCTACGTATGATCTGTTTTGTTTGGATGTGTTAAGGGTGCTTGGGAACCCCACGAGGTCAGATCCTCATCCTTTGTACTATTTCTTTGGATGATTTGTATGATACAGGGACATGTTAGATTATATTTTCACCCCTGGGTCCCAATTCTGGGTTTGGGGCGTGACATTATGACTTGTTCACGAACAACAAGCCGCACATGAGACGTAATATATAACCTGAAGCGTACTGCAATATGACCTCCTCATATGCTTCATTAGCAATATCAGGTTTGTAAGAACCTGGAAAATAGAAAATGGATTCCTGCAGATTTCGTCGACGAAGCCAGATTTGGTCGACGAAGGCAGTAGACTTTTCGTCGACGAAATTCAGAGGTTTGTCGACGAAGAAAAATTCAAAGGTTCGTCGACGAAGAAAAGCCAAGAGGTCTGGAAAAGTTTAAATATCAGACTTCGTCGACGAGGCTGCCGACATCCACAACGAAATCCTTGACTTTTCGTCGACAAAGGTACTTTTCGTCGATGAAAACCGGGCGAGTCAAAGGGGGTATAAAAGGAAATTTTCTTTTCTTACTCATTAAGTTTCCTTACTCTCTCTCTCTCTACTTTCTCTCTCTAAACTCTCTCTCTCTTCTCTCTAGATTTCCTTGCCGATCATTGGTAGGATCGAAAATTCAGAGTTACCACGAGGATCGTGGACGGATTCTCTACAACTTCTGCGGATCGAAATCTTGATTCGAGATTTTCGGGTTTCGAGAAATCAAGGTAAGGCTCAGTTTTCGTTTCTGATTGGTATATGGATAGTAGTATGAATTATAAGCATGTTTAGTATTGTGGTTTGTAGATTTCGGAGTCTCAGTTCGTAGTTTTGAGGGCCGTAGAGTTTGTGGTTCGGTTTTGGGTTGAGGTAAGGGGATTCTGTTTATATTAGTTCATTTTTGAAATCAGGATCGGTAGGCCTGTAGGCTGCGATCGTATGTATGTTTTGACTATTTATGTAGGGAAATCTATCGGGTAAAAACACGGGATTTTCGGGTTATAGTTTTCGAGAAAATTGGGGATTTCGAGTATCATCTCTTATTTGATTGGAAAACCGTTTATGTTGTTTAAACTGTATTATTGAGGTGACCGTAATCCATATTTGCATAAACTGTATACTTGAAATTGTAAACGATATAATTTGCCGTAAACCAAATAAGTGCGGTACGTGTGTATGTATGTAAATGTTCCAGGTATTTGTGAAAAACAGCTATGTGGCGGCTTATTACCGTACGCTGAAATGTATAGGGACGTGAGTTCCAAAGTGATTCCAGGTTTTGTGAAACGGCTAGGGGCGGCTAACTACCGTACGCCAAAACGACTAGGGGCGGCTAACTACCGTATGTTGTGCCCTGTAACGGCTAACTACCGTGGGCAAGAGTGGCCGACTCTATATCCAGGGTGCGAAATATCACCAGTATGATTCAGTTGGTCACCGTATGTAGCAACAGACCACAGTGGGCCTAGGTTGACGCAGCGTAGTTTGCACATGGTAACGTAATCGGGGTTAGACTAGGTGACCTTGTGTAGCTGCAAATGTAGCAATGGATTCACTATTGGGCCTGAGTCGGAAACCTTCATAGTTTAATGTGTTGGAATGTAACCGCTGTGAGACTAGGTGACTTGTGCAGTTGTGAGTAGTGGGACGACACTGACCATATGTATGTATGTATGTATTTGAGTATCGTATGAACTGGAATGGATTTTGTGGAAATACTGGAACTGTATGGAATTGTATGGGAATGTATGGAACTTGTTTTGAAACTGTACGTATGTGTTTCAAAATGCATCGTATGTATGTGTTATGAAGTATGAAAATGACAGTGGTATGCCACACGCTGATATAACCTGTTTTCTCCCTTACTGAGAGGTGTCTCACCCCAAATATATACGAATGTTTTTCAGGTCCTTCAGGTAACCGAAACTAGCATCCTAGCATTCGGAAGCGGGGGGTGTGTTTAGCTACTGTTAGTACCTGATAGGTACTAATTTTGTACCGGGTTGTCCTGATGGATTTTGTAGACACCCGTGATATGTATAGTATTTGTAGGTATGTTTAACCTTGTATGGTATAGACTCTGGTATGGTACAGTTTGATGTAAATAAAGACCATATTCTGCTGCGTATATTGATGAGTATGGATATGTTTTGTATGTATGTATATAGGGCATCCATTACCCCACGGGGTCGGACCCTCTTGTATATGGTATCATGGATGGTTTATATTGATACAGAGACAGGTTAGGTTACTTAATTCACCCTTGGGTCCCATTTCAGGGTTCGGGGCGTAACAGCTTGATATCAGACCTAATCAGGTTATTAGGTCTTGTAGACTTGGTTAGGAGTATTGATGTGTACATACCAGAGTATAGGATGTGGATATGGGTAGAGTTGGTTTGTGGGTTGTTCGGTTGCTAGACCGGGAATTGTCGACGGTATTCTGTGTTTTTCCTGGGATGACGATTCCAGTAAAAGCAAGGCAGATCATTGATGACTTTCGTGTCGGTGTGATAGGATAGACCTGGACCTGGCAGGAAGTAGTTAAAATGATTAGTGTAGATCATTGTGTTAACTGTATGTGTTATAGGGATTCTAACCGAATCCTATTCTGTTTTCAGCATGGAGCCCAAGGATAATAACTTGGAAAGTGGCTTCGAGGAGACGGCAAGTGATGAGTCTCCCTCTGTGTCTCATAGTATGACAAGACAAGTGATCCGGGAAATTGGGCGGAGTGTTAGGAGACACGAGAGCTCTCCTACTGTTGCGGGGTGTACCATCGAGAGGTTCATACGCATGCACCCTCCGACATTTATGGGAGGACCGGATCCGATTGTGGCGGAAGATTGGATTGAGAAGACCGAGAGGATTTTGGGAGTCCTCCACTGCACTGAGAAGCAGAAGGTCTTGTACGCTACCTTCCAGGTGGCTGGGGAGGCAGGACGATGGTGGACAGCGGTGAGTCTGCTTGAGAAGCAGAGAGCTGGTTCATCTGATATGACGTGGGGCCGCTTCAAGGAGGTATTCTTCGAAAGATACTTTTCGATCTCCACTCGAAAGGCGAAGGCTGATGAGTTTTCAGGCCTGACGCAGGGGACTTTGTCGGTGCAGAGATATGCTTCCAGATACATCGAGTTATCTCGATTTGCACCATACTTAGTTCCGAATGAGCACGAGAAGGCTCAAAGGTTTGAGAAGGGTCTGAGGAAAGACATCCGTCGTCTTGTGGAGATGCTACAGATTTGTGAGTTTTCTGTTCTGGTGGATAAAGCCACCATAGTTAAGACCGACCTTCGAGGAGATGAGGTTGTACAGGTACAGGGGAAGAGGCCAGTATCTACTGGTTCTCAGAGTGGTTCTCGGCAGGGACCGTGGAAGAAGAAGAAGAGCTATAATTCTGGGTATCGGTAGAACACCGAGCGGCTGAGTTCTCAAGGGGATCCATCCTCCGCACCGTGCACGAAGTGCCATAAATGGCACAAAGGCGAGTGTCAGCTATTTAGGGGTGTTTGCTTCAACTGTGGCCAGTAGAGCCACATGGTGAAGTATTGTCCAGAACAGAGAAGGTTTATGCCTGCACAGAGCCAGAACCGTGGAAGTAATCAGGTGCCTTGGGGAAATTATCAAGCAACCACGGCTCCGGCAACAGCTCCAGCGAGAGTATATTCACTTACTCCAGCAGGTGCAGAACACGCTGGGAATGTGGTGACAGGTACCATGTTATTGCTTTCGAATAAAGTTGTTGTTTTATTTGATTCGGGGGCAACCCATTCATTCATATCTGCTAGTTTTGTGAAATTATATGAGGCAGAAACTTGTGTGATGAATGAGATGTTGTCTGTGATTACACCAACGGGGAGTGTATCGGTTTGTAGTAAGGTGTTAGAAAACTACCCAATTATGATTCAGGAGAGACTGTTACCAGCAAACCTTGTGGTGTACGACATGTTGGGTTTTGATGTTATACTGGGAATGGATTGGTTATTCTTCAGTTATGCGGTGATAGATTTTCGGAAGAAAGTAGTAGTGTTCAAACATCCTGGGAAACAGGAGTATGAGTTTGTGGGATCGTGTGTGTGTTTGACGCCACAGATCTTATCGGCACTACAGGCGAGGAGGTTGCTCTTGGACGGATGTCAGGGGTACTTAGCTTGTGTACAGGAACCGCCGCGGGATGAGTTGAGACTCGAGGATATTCGAGTGGTCAGCGAGTTTTGGATGTGTTTCCAGATGATTTACCCGGTTACCTCCGGATCGTGAGGTGGAGTTTGCGATTGAGTTGCTACCTGGTAAGGCACTGATCTCTAAAGCTCCGTATCGGATGGCTCCAGCATAACTTCAAGAGTTAAAGGAGCAGTTGCAGGAATTACTGGACAGGGGATTCATTCGACCTAGTGTTTCTCCTTGGGAAGCTCCAGTATTATTTATGAAGAAGAAGGACGGGTCGATGCGTATGTGCATTGATTACTGCGAGATCAACAAAGTGACAGTGAAGAACCGTTACCTTTTGCCTCGTATAGATGATCTCTTTGACCAGTTGCAAGGGACGCAGGTCTTTTCAAAGATCGACTTGCGGTCAGGATATCATTAGGTAAGGGTCAGAGTAGAGGATGTAGTGAAAACTGCTTTCCGAACCAGATATGGCCACTACGAGTTTTTGGTCATGCCTTTTGGGTTGACGAATGCGCCGGCGGTGTTCATGGATCTGATGAACAGGGTTTTCCATGAGTACTTGGATCGGTTCGTGGTGGTGTTTATTGATGACATTCTGGTATACTCGAGGAGTACGGAAGAGCATATGGGTCATTTGAGGTTAGTGCTACAGAGGTTGCGAGAAAAGAAGTTGTACGCTAAGCTGATGAAGTGTGAGTTCTGGTTGAATCAAGTCGCGTTCTTAGGCCATGTGGTGTCTGAGGGCGGTATCTCTGTTGATCCTAGCAAAATCGAAGATGTGGTTGACTGGGTTAGACCGAAGAGTGTGCAGGAGGTTCCGAGTTTTTTGGGACTAGCGGGTTATTATCGTCGGTTCGTAGAGGGTTTCTCTAAACTGTCTAGACCTCTGACACGATTAACCAGGAAGGGAGTTCAGTTTAAGTGGACTAGTGATTGCGAGCAGTGCTTTCAAGAGTTGAAGCACTAGCTGGTTACTGCTCTAGTGTTGACTATTCCCTCGGGGGATGGTGGATATGTGATTTATAGCGACGCGTCTCTGAAGGGTTTGGGATGTGTGCTTATGCAGCAGGGTAAGGTAGTGGCATATGCTTCTCAACAATTGAAAGAATATGAGAAGAATTACCCTATGCATGATTTGGCGTTAGCTGCCGTGGTATTTGCACTAAAGATCTGGCGACATTATCTGTACGGGGTACAGTGTGAGATCTTCACGGACCACAAAAGCCTCAGGTACTTTTTCACGCAAAAGGAGCTGAATATGAGGCAGAGGCGGTGGCTAGAATTGATTAAGGACTACGATTGTACGATTAGCTATCACCCAGGAAAGGCTAACGTGGTAGCAGATGCGTTGAGTCGTCAGTTAGAACATGTAGTAGTATCTGCAGTTGTAGCTCAGCATCATGTCAAGCGAGATCTGGAAAGTCTTGGCATGGAAATGGTGTTTGGTGATCATCAGGCTTTCATTGCTAGCTTGGTGATTCAGCCAACCTTGTTTGAGCGTATTAAAGCCGCGCAGGCTAATGATGCGGAGTTAGCTGGGATTGTGGAGAAAGTGCAGCAGGGTACGGCTGTAGATTTTAACATCTCTGACAGAGGTGTGTTGAAGTTTGGGACCAGGCTGTGTGTTCTAAACGATGAGGAGATCAGAAAGATGATTCTGGAGGAAGCGCATCGTTCTTTGTATACGGTACATCCAAGTAGTACGAAGATGTATTGGGATTTACGCGAGTCTTTCTGGTGGAGTGGTATGAAGAGGGATATTGCCCGATTTGTGGAGCAATGTCTGACGTGTCAGCAGGTGAAAGCTGAACATCAGAGGCCGGCAGGGCCGTTGCAGCCTTTGCCTATTCTGGTGTGGAAATGGGAGCATATTTCCATGGATTTTGTTACTGGATTACCGACAGCACTTCATGGGCAGAATGCTATTTGGGTAATTGTGGACAGATTGACAAAATCTGCTTACTTTATACCGATGAAGGTTAGCTACCCTTTGGGTAGACTAGTTGATATGTACATGCATGAGATTTTGAGAATGCACGGAGTTCCGGTGTCCATTGTTTTAGATCGGGATTCGAGGTTTACTTCTCGATTTTGGAAGAGCTTGCAGGAAGCATTGGGGACGAAGCTTACTTTCAGTACAGCGTTCCACCCCCAGACTGATGGACAGTCGGAGAGGACGATACAGATCTTGGAGGATATGTTACAGGCTTGTGTATTGGACTTCGATGGTAGTTGGATTCAGTTTCTGCCACTAGTGGAGTTTGCCTATAACAACAGCTTTCAGGCTAGTATAGGGATGGCACCGTTCAAGGCTTTGTATGGTCGAAGGTGTCGATCTCCTTTGTATTGGGATGAGGTCGGTGAGCGTCAGGTTTTAGGACCTGAACTTGTGCAGCAGGCGTCTGAGAATGTGGGTTTAATCCGGGAGAGAATTAGATCAGCTCAGAGTCGGCAGAGGAGTTAGGCGGATGTTAGTCGTCGTGAGTTAGAGTTCGAAGTGGGAGGTAAGGTTTTTCTGCATATCGCTCCAATGAAAGGGGTGATAAGATTCGGCAGGAAGGGCAAGTTGAGCCCGAGGTATATCGGACCATTTGAGGTGCTTGAGCGAGTGGGTCCGGTAGCCTACAGAGTAGCATTACCTCCAGCACTTTCGAGGGTCCATGATGTGTTTCACGTATCTATGCTAAGAAGGTACGTGTTGGATCCTTCACATGTTATCAGCTACGATGAGTTGGGGCTTGAGGATACTTTAGCGTATGAGGAGATACCTATTCAGGTTCTGGACCGTAAAGTTCAGAAACTCTGTACCAGAGAGATACCGTTAGTGAAGGTATTGTGGCGAAACCACGAGGTAGAGGAGGCTTCTTGGGAACTAGAAACGGAGATACGCCGGAAGTATCCACAGCTGTTTGAGTAGTATTGTGATAGCAGCGTAGTATGAATATGTATGTATGTAATACCCTGTTATCGTATGGCATTGATGGTTAGTCTTTGGGTGAGTTTTGTTGTATTGTAAACTCCCGAGACTTTGTATGTATGTAACCACGGTATTTTCCTCCGCCATAAGTGAGGGAATGTATGTATGTATTGTAACGGGGCTGCGTATAAATGGCCGCTGTGTCCTCTAGAGAATGTATGTATGGATGGTGACCGCTTGGTATCAGTATGTATGTATTGTGATAGTTGGTATCCTCTAGGGTATGTATGTGTCTATCATGACAGCTTGGTATCGCTTTAGAGTGAGTATGTATGTAGTAGTATGAATGTGTTGTGATGGGAGATTTCAAATTTCGAGGACGAAATTTTTGTAAGGAGGAGAGATTGTAAGAACCCGGAAAATGGAAAATGGATTCCTGCAGATTTCGTCGACGAAGCCAGATTTTGTCGACGAAGGCAGTAGACTTTTCGTCGACGAAATTGAGATGTTCATTGACGAAGAAAAGCCGAGAGGTCTAGAAAAGTTTAAATATCAGACTTCGTCGCGGAACTTCGTCGACGAGGCTGTCGACATCCGCGACGAAATCCTTGACTTTTCGTCGACGAAGGTACTTTTCATCGATGAAAATCGGGCGGGTCAAAGGGGGTATAAAAGGAAAATTTCTTTTCTTATTCATTAAGTTTCCTTACTCTCTCTCTCTACTTTCTCTCTCTAAACTCTCTCTCTCTTCTCTCTAGATTTCCATGCCAGTCGTTGGTAGGATCGGAAATCCGGAGTTACCATGAGGATCGTGGAAGGATTCTCTACAACTTCTGCGGAACGGAATCTTGATTCGGGATTTTCGGGTTTCAGGCCAAAAATCGAGGTAAGGTTCGGTTTTCGTTTCTGATTCTGTATATGGATAGTAGTATGAATTATAAGCATGTTTAGTATTGTGGTTTGTAGATTTCGGAGTCTCGGTTCATAGTTTTGAGGGCCGTAGAGTTCGTGGTTCGGTTTCAGGTTGAGGTAAGGGGATTTTGTTTATATCAGTTCATTTTCGAAATTAGGATCGGTAGGCCTGTAGGCTACAATCGTATGTATGTTTTGACTACTTATTTGGGAAAATCTATCAGGTAAAAACATGGGATTTTTGGGTTATCGTTTTTAGAAAAATTGAGGATTTCGGGTATCATCTCTTATTTGATTGGAAAACCGTTTATGTTGTTTAAACTGTATTATTGAGATGACCATAATCCATATTTGCATAAACTGTATACTTGAAATTGTAAACGATTTGATTTGTCGTAAACCAAATAAGTGTGGTACGTGTGTATGTATGTAAATGTTCCAGGTATTTATGAAAAACAGTTATGTGGCGGCTTATTACCGTACGCTGAAATGTATAGGGACGTAAGTTCCAAAGTGATTCTAGGTTTTGTGAAACGGCTAGGAGCGGCTAACTACCGTGGGCAAGAGTGGCCGGCTCTATATCTGAGGTGCGAAATATCACCAGTATGATTCGGTTGGTCACCGAATGTAACAACGGACCACAGTGGGCCTAGGTTGACGCAGCGTAGTTTTCACATGGTAACGTAATCGGGGTTAGACCAGGTGACCTTGTGTAGTTGCAAATGTAGCAATGGATTCACTATTGGGCCTGAGTCGAAAACCTTCGTAGTTTAATGTGTTGGAACGTAACCGCTATGAGACTAAGTGACTTGTGCAGTTGTGAGTAGTGTGAGGACACTGACCATATGTATGTATGTACGTATTTGAGTATCGTATAAACTGGAATGGATTTTGTGGAAATACTGGAACTGTATGGAATTGTATGGGAATGTATGGAACTTGTTTTGAAATTGTACGTATGTGTTTCAAACTGCATCGTATGTATGTGTTATGAAGTATGAAAATGACACTGGTATGCCACACGCTGATATAACCTATTTTCTCCCTTACTGAGAGGTGTCTCACCCCAAATATATACAAATATTTTTCAGGTCCTTCGGGTAGCTGAAACTAGCATCCTAGCATCCGGAAGCGGGGGTTGTGTTTAGCTACTGTTAATACCTGATAGGTACGAATTTTGTACCGGGTTGTCCTGGTGGATTTTGTAGACACCCGTGTTATGTATAGTATTTGTAGGTATGTTTAACCTTGTATGGTATAGACTCTGGTATGGTACAGTTTGATGTAAAGAAAGATCGTATTCCGCTGCGTACATTGATGAGTATGGACATGTTTTGTGTGTATGTATATAGGGCATCTGTTACCCCACGGGGTTGGACCCTCTTGTATATGGTATCATGGATGGTTTATATTGATACAGAGACAGGTTAGGTTACTTAATTCACCCCTGGGTCCCATTTCAAGGTTTGGGGCGTGACAAGGTATGTTCTTGTCCATCCATGTCATAGACAAGGATGCGCCATTTCGTCCGCTCCGGAAAATGGGGGGGTTTGCATCCAAGTTGGCTTTCACATAGAATCCCCCAGTCTTACTACATCGTGCCCGTAATAGCTTCACCATCAACATGTAATCCTATGATGATTGCGACATTTTGCAACATTATCGTCGCGTCGCCGCAAGGAAAATGAAATGTGTGTGTTTCAAGCCTCCAATGCTCCAACAATGCACTAATCAAATGATGGTCTAAGCGAATGTACCGAATCTGCTATAGTGGATAGAACCCTGCTCGTTGAATCCACGAAATGTTTCTGGGATGGACATGCCATATAGTTTCTAATGTGCGCACACAATGATGTCCTTTAAATGCGTCAGAATGATCCTCCGCCCATGCCCTATCGAAAGGATGTATGGTCCCCAATGTCAATACTGATGGATCAACTGGACCAATCCATGTCTAAGTATTAAATATGGTGGGGAGTACAGAGAGAAGAAATATTTTAGAGAAAAAAACTAATGTAGCAGCGTAACTGTAGAAGTTAGAGTGGATAAGTGATACTAGAGGATGAGGAATATATATATATAGAAAAAAAAAATACCAAACCGACTTTTCATAAGTCAGTTTTCATTTTTTTTTTTACGTACAAATCATGCAAAAACAAACAAAAAAAATGTACGTACTCTCCAAACCTAATTTTGGAAAGTCAGTTTGGTCATTAAAATTACAAATCGTCCCATCCTTCTCTCTCTCTCTCTCTCTCTCTCTCTCTCTCTTCTAATAGGCAGCCCCCTCCTCTTCTCTCTCTCCTCTATCCCCCCTCTCTTCCCATTAATGCTCTGTCCCCTCTATTGGGATTTTGTGGAGCCTAGTTGTGTTTTAATTTGGATGACGACCCGACCTCTATATGTAGATGATATGCTTATTGCAGGGTCTAGCATTGAGGAGATTAATAATCTGAAGAAGCAATTGTGAGAATAGTTTGCAATGAAGGATTTGGGAGCTGCAAAGCAAATCCTTGGAATGAGAATTATTAGAGATAAGACTAATGGTACATTGAAGCTTTCACAGTCAGAGTATGTGAAGAAAATTCTCAGCAGATTCAACATGAATGAAGCTAAACCAGTGAGCACACCCTTGGGTAGTCATTTCAAACTAAGCAAGGAACAGTCACCAAAGACAGAAGAAGAAAGGGACCATATGAGCAAGGTGCCCTATGCTTCAACTATTGGCAGTTTGATGTATGCTATGGTGTGTACAAGGCCAGACATTCCACATGCAGTGGGAGTTGTGAGCAGATTCATGACTTGGCCAAGAAAGCAGCATTGGGAGGCAGTAAAGTGGATTCTGAGATATCTGAGGGGTTCATCAGATACATGTCTTTGCTTCACTGGTGCAAGTTTGAAACTGCAGGGTTATATAGACGCTGATTTTGCTGTTGATAATGATAGTAGAAAGAGTACTACTGGATTTGTATTTACTCTGGGTGGTACAGCTATATCTTGGGCTTCAAATTTGCAAAAGATTGTTACTTTGTCTACTACAGAAGCTGAGTATGTTGCAGCAACTGAAGCTGGAAAGGAGATGATTTGGCTACATGGTTTCTTAGAAGAATTGGGTAAGAAGCAGAAGATGGGCATTCTACACAGTGACAGTCAGAGTGCAATCTTTCTTGCCAAAAATTCGGCTTTTCATTCAAAGTCGAAACACATACAAACAAAATACCACTTTATCCGTTACCTTGTTGAAGATAAGCTGGTAATACTTGAAAAGATATGTGGATCTAAGAACCTAGCAGACATGTTGACTAAGGGTGTTACTATTGAGAAACTGAAGCTGTGTGCAGCTTCAGTTGGTCTTCTAGCTTGAGGAGAGGAGGTTGAGTTGCAAGGATGAGGGATTGTTTGTTTAGGAGGATTGCAGTTGATATTGGTGATTGAACTAGTCTCCAAGTGGGAGATTTGTTGGGCTTTTGTGGAGCCTAGTTGTGTTTTAATTTGGATGACGACCCGACCTCTATTTAATTAGAAATTTCTATCCTAAGGCTTAATCCATGGAGCGAAGGCTTGAATATAGGCGCAACATATAGAAAAGGATTACTTTCGGGTGATTGTGGTTTGCGTTGTTGTACCTGCAAGAGAGCGAGAGGGAGAGCATTGTATTGCCGCACTCTCTGTGTTTTCTTCCTGATAATATTGAAATCCCTGCAACTTCGTGGACGTAGGCAAATTTGCCGAACCACGTAAATATTGTCTTGTGCGCATGATTGATTTTTATTTGGCGTTATTTTTTTCTATTTTGTTTCTCACAGGTTTCGGGAATTTGTTCTTTATTCCCAACACCCTCACCCCTTTTTTTTTCGGCTACAAAGCAGATGTGACCCACCCTCAAACTGAACCCCCCCTGGCGACTGACACGCCCTCCCCTCCCTCCCTGGCAAGCAGCACCCCCCCCCCCCCCCCAAGTTTTTTTTAATTGCTGTTGAAAACGAGGACTGATGACGACGACAACGACCGACGGCAACACCTCTGACGACTGATGATTATTATTTTTTTTTTAATTTTAAAGCCCAATCCGACTTTTGGAAAGTCGGTTGAGTATATTTGTGTAAATTTCTCTCATTTCCTTCATATTTGTATTTTTTTTATTAATAATTTGGTAAAAAACTCACTTGGGATATGTATTTTCTCTATATTTGAAGATATCTTAGATCGATTTGGATATGTTACAATACAAAATTATATTGAAATTTTTCTCTACTTCCACATGCAACAATTAGATTTATATAAATTTTAATTAAATATAATATAAAATTATATTGAATTTACTTCAAATCCATACAATCCAAATTCAAATGTCAAACTTCAAAATTCGTGATGCCAAATATTATCTTATATTTTTGCTAAGAAGATGGAATGATGGAAGTCTCTCTGGACTCTGCAGTCTGGTGGGGATTGGTCCAAACCTAGTAAGTACAATCATTAAGGACCGGATAAAAATATTACTTAAATATATGTTTTATTCATGCTTACAAACAAACAAAATAAACTGATTGCATTTATTTATAATCATAATTCTATTATTTGGCTTTCAAAATATTTATGATCAAATTATTGATAATGCATAAAAGGTGGGGCCCATGCCCATCATCATCATTATCATCATCACCAATTTTTATCATTGTTGGCCATGGTGATCTTCATTATTATCACCTAATCTTTTTGAAAATGGAATATTGCGACCAAGAAAGACGGTAAACCCCGTTTCTCAATTTATCACCACTCAAGATTCTGAAACGAAAAAGACTGTAAATCGTGAGATTTTAAGTTTTTCATTACTTGTTTCTTTTCTCCTATCGAAATTAGAGCATTTTCTACTTCAAACATTATATGTTATGTCAAGTGTAGTTCCCTTTTTCTAGTAAAAAAATTCTAATCAAATAAATCAATGAATGACCATTTACCTTTTTTGTTCATTTAGAATAATTGGTATCATCACATTGGTTCAATCTGGTTATAGGTAGGACTCACAAGATGAGACTCCACCTCAAGGGGAGTCAAAATCACATTTAAAAAAAAAAAAGTATGAAAGTTTTTTTCATTTCATGGTACAAATCAAAATTAGAATGGAGCCCTCAAAAAATAAATAAAATAAATAAAAATTCAAAGCAAAGCCTGATATTTTGTTACAAAAATAAGATGTATCATAAAATTTGTACTGAACTTTTGCACTATTTATCTTTTAATATAAAATATGAGTGCTAGTTGATGACTCATTTACCACCTAACCACTATAAAATAATATAGAATAATACTATGCAACTACTGCAATTAAGTAAAATAATTAAATCCTTGCAAAAAGGCAAGGGTACCATTGACAAAAAATAGATGGGATGTCATTATAGAATTATCCCTTTCGTGAAAAAAATTAATATTAATTACCTTAATCATTCCCCTATTAATAAAAGTGTAATAATGGACCATTTTTTTTATTAAAGAATTCAAAAAAATTTTCAATCTAGAGGTCGACATTAAAAAGATTAAAAAGTATGTAAAACAAATACCGAAGCAAATCCATTTAATTCATATATAGTCAAAGCCCATATGATCCAGCACATGAAAAAAAAAATTTCAACATAACCCAAAAATAATTTCTCCAATTTTATCTTTCAAGAGATGTCATTCATTTCTCTTTTTTGGATAAAATCAATATGTTTATTAATAGTAAAAAAGCATATAAAATTGAACAATCTTAAATAAAATATTGAATTACTTATTAAAATAATATTTGATATATTGTATTTATTAAAATGCAGTTAAAATCTTCACTACATGAATTATAAATAATTAAAAATAAATATGTATCTAAATTTTCCAAAAAGTATCAACTTTCAAATTTTCGTTGCAAAATAAAAAAAAAAAAAGGGAGAAAAAAAAACTAGGGTTATTTATTTTATTTTAAAATGCATATCGGTATATTCTAAGAAGCGCCTCGAGAGTCTGGACCCTCCAGAACTGCAGTGTCCACCAGTCTACGACTCTACGTTTCCAGAGTTCCTCCCCCAACAACAATGGCGGCGATGTCATGTATCTGCTCAGTGCCATCAGACACGGCATCTCTCTCCTCTTCGTCGCCCTCCTCTTTCCCCCGACGGATTTCTCGCCAATCCTTGCGATGCTCCGGCAATTTTGCGGACATTTCTGTGTCTTCGCCGGCTAGGGTTCCGGCTATGCGGGGCAGAATATCCTGTCAAACGTCCTCGGCAACTTCGCCTTCCTCTTTCGTGAATGGAAAAGGTCAGCGGTAGTCCTTTAGCTGGCTGATGTGATTTTTCGCGCGGGCAATTTTGTTATCGTTTGTCGAAACTTTATTGCTGAAATGCTTAAGACCTAGGGTTTTTTCATGCTTCCCCACCACCCCCTCCTCCTTCTAAATTTGCATCTCTTGTTGAAACTCTTATGAATATGATGAAGATTATGCATTGGAAAAGCGTCTCTATAATCCTAGCCTATTTTAAGATTTCAAGATTTCATCTTTTTTGAAATGTCTGTAACGTTTATTTGAATTTCGGAGCGTGGAAGTTCCGAAAGCATATGAACAAATGCACGAGTGCACGTCTTAGAGGGGAATATAGAGGAGCTTTGTATGACAAGGAAATAAGAAATTGTCTGATTCCACTAATAAAAGTCACTCTGCTGAAAGGAGACTACAAACTCTTAAGTAACAAGAGGGTAACTCATGAATTTATTGAATTGATTGGACAAAATAGATTTACAAGCACATAACGAAATTTTTTCTTATTGAATTCTTTTGTGCAAGATATTTTATCTAGAATATTTCATTATTTCATTACGACTCATTATATATGTTTCTCATGAAAATTTTAGAGAACTGTATGAGATTTTTCATGTGATACTGGAACTTAGGTATTTGTCATCTATGTCTTTGTTGAAGTAAGAAAACTATGACTAATATTCCTTTTCTAAAAGAAAATTTTCCCTATAAATTAGTGCAGTGCTTTGGGGGCATTGCTTGCCTCCTCCAAACTCTAGCTAATAGATGATTATGTGAACCCCCAATCACAAACATGATCCACCCACTTGCCAATGACCATTAATCATGCTTCGTTGAATTTAACGTTGAATCACCTATTATGAAGGTATAAAATGTATGTCACAAAGGTCTGATTATTAACATGAATGAGGGGAAGTATACAGCCACAAAGAGCCCGTAATGTAATAACATTTGCTTTCTATTTTATCTGGTCATGATTTCCCAAAGTCAAAACTCCTCAGCTTTTTATAGGTGAGACTTGCTACTTGCTACTAGAAGTGCGCTTTTAACAAATAGATTTGCTCATTTGAAGCTATTTAGGATGATTTTTTAAATATGTATATATATACATATATGTATAGATTTCTTTAATGGCTGCTCAGAACATTTTAAAACCTCCTTAATATTCTGAATTAAGAGCATTCGATACGGATATGCTTCTGACTGGAAAAGTGATCATGGCACACCATTGTCTGTTATTAAGTTACAATTTGCAGACCAAAGAACTTGTGAATAACATGCAGTTTAGAATTAGGATTGGCAAGACTAGATTCAAGGAATTTATGAGTTGCTTTGTTGGGCTGTTATTTGGAGCAGATTCATAATTTTTTTAATATTTAAAAATTTTCAGGTTTCTAATTGTTATATTTGTAATTATGTGGTAAAATTGGTGTTAATATACTTGTAATGCTAATTTTTTATTTTACTACTTTTATGTACTAGCTTTCTTAAATTTCTTAGGACATTCTAACGCTATGAAATTGTTTATTTTGTACATAAATTTGTATATAAAAAAAAAAAAGATATGGTAACTAAGTCAAACAAATTAATACCATAAATATATTAAATAGTATCTAAGAAAAACAAATTAGTACAATAAATATATTAAATAGTATCTAAGACAAACAAATTAGTACAATAAATATATTGAATAGTTTCTTAATAGTAAAAAAATTAAAATATATCCAGAACAATGTTTCATTAAAAGGAGACTGAACAATTCATACGCTTAGTAAAATCTATGGGTAAAAATTATGAGGGTTGAAATACGGAGAATTGAGCAAAAATCCATAACATGCTAGAAAATAAAACTTCTCTAGCCCAAAAAAAAAGAGAGAGAACAAAGGAAATTGAACCAGAAAATTTTTAAATGAACTTATTTCTTTGTTCACAAAAGCAAAATATTGAAAATAAAAAAATAAAAGTGATTCACCTAAGGGAAATTGCATATAGAAACCATTTTATCAAATAATCAAAATGTCATTTTATCTAAATTTAAGCCATTTTGTTAAACCTAGTTTTTTTAGGTTAAAAGAAAAAGGAAGCATTGTATCAAAATAAAATTTTTTTAAAGCCTTAATTTAATTTTATTTTTTTATCAGTAAAGGTAAATATATTAATCAAGTGTATATATACAACATACTCTGGGCATCCCCAGGCTCAAAGGGCAAATAAGCCCTCATCACATTGCATTACAATACAATCAATAGACAAGTCAAAAAGCCCTTCTAACAGACAAGACTCATTCTATCCAACTACGAGGACATCAAAAAGGAAGTATCAGACATATGGAAAGTACATTAACAATGTAATCTAACCTGGATTCCCAGCCCCAATCTGAGTAAGAAATGGGAATTTATCATACATAGCTCTGTATACGTGCCCCTGGATGCATTTGATGAAGACATCAACCGGAGTCTCTATTTTCTCATACTTCTTTTTGTTTCTGAAGTGCCAGATCCAATATACTGTTGTAGCCACACAAGCACGCCTCTGATGTTATTGCTGTTCCCTTAGCTTCTTTTTTCATCCATTTTAAGGCAGCATTTTAAAGTTGTCATTCTCTTATGCCATCCAAGCCAGCCTCTAAGATAATTCCGGACCTCCTTAACCACTCTGCATTTGAAGAAAAAGTGATTCACCATCTCAATTTCAGACATGCACAGGGCACAGGGCAACTCCTTATCCTCACCCGAGAGTTTGTAATTAGTTAACAATTTATTTTTAGCACCTAGCCATAGTATGGAGTATTTTGGAGTGCATCCACTTCTCCAGATCAGAGGGTACAATGGCAGTTTAGCACCTTTATTTCTCCAAAAATTATTAGCTTTAGAACAGATTATCTCATTTCCAGAACACCATAGCTCCAGCTGTTTCACTGCATTTAGTCTGTCACCGCATTGAAGTATCAGTATATTTCTAATCTCCACAATTTTTTTGAACAAGGGAGAATCATCATGTCTGGCTGAGATCTCCCAGATGCTGCCCTGTTTAAGATAAATCTGATGTATCCATTTCGACCACAATGAGTCTTTCTTTTTGTGAATGTTCCACAGTGTCTTGGTAAGTCTTAGTTTTTCATTGCTATTATAAATGATCATCGGTGAATCAAAGTGGCTCATTGCAGAACCTGGTTATTGCATTCTCTTTGTAGCAAGCGTAGAGGGATTGCTTAAAGCATCTGACATTGACTGGAGGAAAGAGTGAAAGCAACTTGTTTTTTGAGGGTTGAGTCGGGGTTTGGTTTTAATATTCAATATGAGAATAGCAGAAAGCTTCTTTAACCCCCTCTAGAAAACATAACTTGCATTATTACCCTGTAATATAGTAGGAGATTTTTTTAGGCCAGTGTAATGAGTATTTGTTTTCTCACTTTTGGTAGCATGGGGGGTCAACTGCCCCCATCCCACCTTCTCCCCACTGGCCCCTTCTACTATTGATCACACAAGCTTATTTGACTCGAATTCTTTCCTCCTTGTTTTCCAGCAAATACAGAGCTCAAGGATTTTCTTCACATTAGTGATTTTGACAAAGGTACTATTTTGAAGATCTTAGATCGTGCCATTGAGGTCAAGAAACTTCTAAAGTCAGGCGATAGAACATTCCTCCCATTTAAAGGGAAAACAATGGCTATGATTTTTGCAAAGCCATCCATGAGAACACGGATGTCATTTGAGACTGGGTTCTTCTTGCTAGGAGGCCATGCTATATATTTAGGACCAGATGACATCCAGATGGGTAAGCGGGAGGAAACTCGTGATGTTGCTCGTGTACTGTCTCGCTATAATGACATCATTATGGCTCGTGTTTTTGCTCATCAGGTATGCTGGTGAGTTTCTCATGTATGTGTCAGCGTCATAATCTTGTTAAGTATAATCATGTTATAAGTTAGTGCTTTTGTTTTGACTTATGGTATTAGATTAGTAACTTATATTCTACTACTAATTTTTTGCAATAGATAAAATAAAGGAGTAAATTAGTCAAGCAGTTTATTTTTCTTATTGTTTTTAATGATTTTGGATTAGCTTTATTATTGTATTCTCTCTCTCTCTCTCTTAAAGCCTCTGGAAAATAAAGTCATGAAACATGTGCCTCTATCTTTCTCTCTAATTTTGCAAGTACATTGTTTCAAAAAATGCTTTACAAAGGACTTTAATTTTTTTTTTTTTTAAAACCACATTGTGTTTTTAACAATATGAAAACCATCTAATAAAAAAAGAGCAGAATGCACACATCATCTCGTCTGCAGTCTTTCCTTTTGTCCGCATTTCCCATGCTTTTCTTTTAATCTACAGCTGTGATGAGTACATCAACCTTTGAAGGAGGCTAAGATAGCTGCAAATGATATAAAGGTATATGGTTTCCATCGTAACAAAGAAATGGAGTAGGTATTTAGGGTGCAGAAATAAAAGTGTATTCCTTATATGGAAAGATACTTTGGCTGTATGATTGGTTTAGATCCTCATATATGGCATATGTTATAATAGGTCCATAGTCTGATTCCTCAAGTGCTTTAGGAAGCATCTTCAAGGAAAACTTCTAGTTAAAACTTTTATCTTAAACTTTCACATGGAAGTTTTGGAAAAATGGTTCTGCTTTTACAGAGTTGTTGTTTTCATTTTTTTAAAAAAATTGGGGGAGGGGGATGGGAGGGCGAAAAAAGGAGTTCGCACTTGCCTATGTGACGCTCAGTGGGGCTAATTTGGAAGTCAAATTTTTTTTTTTTAAATCTTCTTTATATTTTAAAGGCAATTGTAACAGATTAAATAATTGTTTGAGTGGCTCTTTTACAATTTATCATTGCTTATTTGCTTAAGTTTGTACCAAACGAGCACTTGCTGCGTTCTTTTTCATGTTGATGGTGGTGCTTTTTAATTTTTTTTTAAAGCAAATTTTTAATGAATTTATTTACTTTCTGGAAGTTATTGGCCTTTGAATATTTTTTTCCTCAAGAAAATAGTTTGCCTGCCCTTTTCTGCAAACTTAGTGCTTTGTTATTTCTCCTGTTCTATTGCAGGACATTCTAGATCTGGCTAAACATGCAAGCGTACCCGTCATAAATGGCCTGACAGACTACAACCACCCTTGCCAAATAATGGCTGATGCCCTTACAATAATTGAACACATTGGTCAATTAGAAGGAACTAAGGTCTGCCCCTGGCTCACTATGTTACTGATCAAAGATTCATTTGTTAAAATAGTAAAAATATTTGGTTAAATGACCATGTGAAATCCAGGTTGTTTATGTTGGAGATGGAAACAATATTGTGCATTCTTGGCTCTTGATGGCATCAGTTGTTCCTTTCCATTTTGTCTGTGCCTGCCCTAAAGGTTTTGAGCCAGATGAGAGCACAGTCGAAAAAGCGCGAGGTGCAGGAATTAGCAAGATTGAGATAACAAATGATCCAAAGGAAGCTGTTAAAGGAGCTGATGTTGTGTACTCGGATGTGTGGGCCAGCATGGGGCAGAAGGAGGAAGCTGCACATCGTCATCAAGTGTTTCAAGGATTTCAGGTATACTACCTCCTATGTTAATTTTTATTATATTATTATCCCTTTTTATTATCACCCCTCCTACCAACATCCTTCTCAATTTTTATTTTTATTTTTTTCATTTCCAAAGAATATCCTCACACCTAAATTCAACTATGGTCATTATGTTGCACATCTAAATAACCATAATCAGGGTTTTCTCATCTTTTGTTTCAGTGGTTTTTACCTTTTTCACATTTATATATTATTTCCCACTTAATCATTTGTTATGTTGTTGCTTATTCTTTGAACATCCTAATCCCGACTACTTATTCTTTGAACATCCTAATCCTGACTATCTTAATTTTTGAAAAATTTTAATTGCCAGAAGCGCTAAAATGACAGTGAGTTGTCAATGAATGAGGAATTCCAGTTGAAACATGTATAATAGCATTTCCATATCACCTTGTTACTCAAATCGTTCCAAACCACACTGCTAAAATATTGCAGTAGCTGGCTGAAGAAGTGAAGAACCATGCCTTCCACTGTGCACCATTATGCCACCCAATTCATGTTTGATTTCTGAACATGTTAATGGCTGTGGTAGAAATCAACCCATGGAGAAGTTGAAGGCGTTGGCTTTGATTAACTTAAAATGCCAACTTGGGGGGTCATATTGAGGTCCGTTAAAATAATTAAGCAATGGAAAAATTATTTTGTGGGGATATTTTTGTGTTGGGTGAGGGGGTTTGAAGATTTTTGTGACAGGTCCAGTTTAAAACTTGAAAAAATAAGAGGGGGGGGGGTGTTGAAGATTTTTGTGACAGGTCTAGTTTAAAACTTGAAAAGATATTAGCAAAAGGAAAGATAAAACAAAGGAATTCACTTTTTCATGTTTGTTATCAAAAAAAGTAATATATATTAAATCAAATTAAAATTTGATTTTACACAGTAATAACCTTTGTTTCTTCTTAGTTTTCACCATTTTAGAACAAAGTCTCACTTTTTTAATTTACACACAGAAGTAAATGCAAAATGATTTTTCTCATATTTTATTTTATTTCCATTTTCAAATGGGGCTTTAACTTCCATTCTGGTGGTCCTCATTAGCTGTGTGCAACTACTTGTAGGTGGATGAAACCCTTATGAAGTTAGCTGGCCCAAAATCGTATTTTATGCATTGTTTGCCAGCAGAAAGAGGCGCGGAGGTGACTGATGGGGTTATTGAAGCGCCCAACTCCATCGTATTCCCACAAGCTGAGAACCGCATGCACGCACAAAATGCCATAATGCTGCATTCTCTTGGCTTGTGAATTATGCACACAAACCCTCTCGCCTGCTCTTTGGCATGTCTATTTATCATGTGTCTTTAACTTCAAATCCTATTTCAGTTTTAGATGGGTGCAAGAGTTTTGCAGATTGAGTTTGTAGTCCATAATTTTGTTTCTTGTCGTGATTATGCAAATGCAAGGGACCTTGTATCTGGTACTCAGATTGAATGGAATGAATTTTCATTGGCTTTTCCTATTGAAATGAACATTCAGTGGATAGCAGGTTCCACGAGTTAGTACAGCTTTTGCTCTTGGAAAATGCAAGACTGATGGATTCATACAGATTGTTTGCCTAAAATGTATTTACTGCCCTGTCTCTGAGATCAACAGATGTGCACCATGCCTGCCTGGCTGCCTGCAGGAAGTGCAAGGGCATCCATCTTCTACCGCTCTTCTGAGTTGAACTTGTTCCAAGCATCCTGCAGATAACAGGACCAAAATTTTCTCAAGAGATCTATAATGTTTTAATGGAATAAATGAATGCTGTAACTTGTTTGGGAAAGTAAAAATTGCATTTCAGCCCGTCCTTTGAACACAAGAGTTTCAGATTTCTTTATCTTACTCCAGAATTTCACAAGCGTAGACTGCTAAATTATATATATATATATATATATATGTATTACGTGGAGGTCTATATATATATATATATCCTATTGTCATTAGACTGAGAAGGTACACAGTATGTGCCATGCTTGCAGTTTTCCCTCTAGTTTCAGGGCTACAACCTGCATTGACTTAGAAATACAGGAAAAGGAAACTAACAACGCACCTTTAGAAGATCAAAAACCTTCTCACAGATGTACTTCTGCTGAATGCTTGCTCCTCGCTGCTGCAACTTGTCAGGATGTACACAGAGAGTAGCTTTCCGATAAGCCTTCTTCACGGCACTGGTTGTCACTATATCCGTTAGGGGTATTGGTTGCCAACTGCTATCAGGTCCAAGGATCTGCCAGGAAAGAAATTGAAGTTAACTTTCAGCCGCACTTGAGTTACACCCCTTGAAAACAACTGAATTATTTACTTAATAGTATGTATAAAAATTATTTGACACAGGAACACTGACCAGTTTTAAGACTTCTACCAGTGGTCATATATATTTTTTTACAAATAAGGGCAAATTTTAAAGGTTCTGACCTTGATATAAGAAATGAAGTCATTATTAATAGCAATAATCCTCAGTTTAACTGTGATGATCAAAGTTCTACATTTCTTATTATATCAGTTAACCATAAAATGGTGTACCAAATGAGGGCATAAGTTGGAGTAGTCATTACCCTCTTGCACCTTTGGTATCTCACCTACTCTATGCAGATGACATTCTTATTTTTGCTAATGGTAAGAGAAGTTCCATTCAAATGCTTACCAAGACTTTTAAGAAATATGAAGATTGGTTTGTTCAAATGATAAATAAAGATAAGTAAAGTATCTTTTTATCAAAGAGAATTGCTTATGCTTGGAAGCAATCCTTGTTAAGGATGACTGGCTTTGCGGAAAGAGGGTTCCCTACTACATACTTGGGTGTTCCTTTGGTATTGGGTTGTCTTACGGCCCGTATTTTGGAGCCTCTAGTTGCTAAATTGAGGAAAAAGACAGTGGGTTGGAAATTTAAACTTTTATCTCAAGGGGGCCGCTTAACTTTAATTAAGCATATATTATCATCAATGACGGTTCATCAATTAGCAGTAATTGACATTCCTATTATTGTATTCACAAAGATAAATTCTCTACTATTGAATTTTTTTTGGAATGGAGTAAATGATAAAAGGAAAAGGAAATGGTGTTTCCTGGCCTAATATATGTAAGCTTGTTTGTGAGGGTGGTTTGGATATTAGGGATTTTGAGGAAGTAAAAAAATCATTGCATATGAAGTTTGTGTGGAGATTGTTAACTATGGATAATCTGTGGAACCAATTCTTTAAAGCCAAGTATTTGAATAATAGACCCCACTTGGGAGAAATGAAGCTAGATAAAGGAACTCGATTTTGGAGATCGATTGCACGTGTGTGATACTTGAAGTATTAGAGCATGTTCAGGTTTAAATTAAAGAAGGGTCGGCCTCTTTCTGGTTTGATCGTTGGTTAGCCTTCGGTCCCCTTTGAGCTAAGGTTCAGGAAATCAGAAACCACAGGCTACGAACACGAGATTGTTAGGATAGAGATGGGTGGAATGTTGATTTATTAGTTGATCTATTGGGTGAAGAACAGACTGAGGAAGTAGTGAACTCTGCTATTTCTTGCAAAGAGGGTCTAGATACAATAATTTGGGAACCTTCAACATATGGAAAATTTACCACGGCAAGTGCTTGGGAAATTATAAGGGAGCGTAAAGAGGAATTCTTAGTTTCAAAATGGATCTGGCATCCTATGTTGCCAAAACGAGTGTCAATTTATATGTAGAAGTCTTGGTTTGCTTGTCATCCAATTGATACTCATATTCAAGAAGTTGGTGTTCAGATGGCCTCTCGGTGTGATTGTTATTCAAATGCCAAGATTGAATCTCTAAACCATGTGTTTTGCACGGAATCTTTTGCTTAGGAGGTTTGGAAACAAACAACAGTGGCGTTAGATGTTAATTGTATGGCAACGAATACATGGAAAGCCAGAGTTAATTTCTGGTTTAGTTGTGCAAAACGGACCTCACAGTTAGGCATTTTGGTAGGTCTCATACCTAGTCTCATCATTTGGAGACTTTGGACTCGTCGATGTAGAGCCAAGTTGGAATCATTTCATGATTCAGTGAGAACTGTGTGACTTGATATTAAATATTGGATGAGATCCATTTCGGACAAATTATCTAGATGTGCACTTGCTTCTTGCACGGATATTGCAGTCCTTCGTGCTTTGGATATTCAAGTAAAAAATGTGAGGGTTCGTATTCCTCGTGTAGTCAAATGGTGTAAATCTGGGTAGGTTGGGTTAAGTCGAATGTGGATGGAAGTTGTAGAGGTAACCCAGGTAATTGTAGTGGTGGAGGAGTGATAAGAGATGAAAACGGATTATTTATAGTAGCTTTTTCCTCATTACTAGGTTATGGAACCAATAATATGGCTGAATTGAAAGCGATTATTATAGGGATTAATCTGTGCAAAGATCTCGAGTTTGATCAAGTGAAGATTGCCTGTGACTCTACTTTGTTGGTTCAGTGGATTAATTCTGGAAAGTGTTCGGCTTCGAACTTATGGAAATTGTGGGAAGAGCGTGTTAGCATTGAGAGACATACATTACAAAGTGAAACATGTGTACAGAGAGGCGAATCAAAGTGCGGATTTCTTTACCAAGCAGGGTAAATCTGGTATATCTCGATCATATAGTTGTCAGGATGATTTTCCACAGCAAGTCAGGGGAATGATTCGATTGGATTTGTTGAGATTTCCTTCCTTGCGCTCATAATGCTTTGTGCTGGTGTTTGTGAAGGCTGTAGTGGATGGTTTATTTCTCGAGACCTTCCGTAGTTTTGTTAGTTTTCCACTTATAGTTGTCTAATTCTTATTTATTTGTTTGGTTGTTGGTCATTGGTTTATTGGTTTTGAATAAATTAGTTAAGTCAGTTGGAACCACGGTATTCCTCCGCCATAAGTGAGGGGTTTTCTAATAAAGATAAGAGGTGCCGCCCTCTTTTACCAAAAAAAAAGTCATTACCCTCTTGTTTAAGAACAATCACCCTTTTGGGGAAGAAAAGGGGGGGTTGTTTTTGGGTGTGATTTGACTAGCATGGATCCTCCGAGGACTAGTAATGTCATCTTTTTGCACAAGAGTTTGGTATTGCAAGAATGGTTGGAGCATAAACATAAGTTTCAACTGAAAACATAAGCCAAACAGTTGCACATACATATTGTAGTGTTGAAAGCAATGCACGCAAGTTCCCATGCTTCCCGCTTGACCACCTTTTGACGTCGGCATCCAAGGCTTCTGCTAATCTCTGCAATTAACAAAAAGCTCCAGAGGGTAAGAGAATCTCTTGTTAATAATTGGAAAAATCTCCAAACTTGTTGGGAAGAATACTTACGTTTCTCTCTGCTTGCTCTTTCTGAGCAAGAAGATCACGCATATTCTTCTCTGCAAGAGCTTTTGCCTAAAAGAACAAGAAAAGCATTTCTTTAGAGTGGGGAACAACAGGGTAAAAACAAAAAACATTTCAGCTAGCTATAGTATGCAGGAAACACAGAAAAGAAGGAAGCATACCGCACGTTCCGCTGTCCGTTGATGCCTCTCTAGCTTAGCTTGACACCTCTGTGCAGATTCACCTTTCATTTCATCAAATCTCTCAGCAGTATAGGGAACTTCATAAAGAAGAAAATTTGTTTAGAAGCAGCAAGAACAGTCGATGCATTCAAATTCCTAAACAATGATGAAAATGCATATAACATACATACCACCATGATTTGAAGAATTTGAATATTTTGAACTGCTGGAAGGACCAGAACCTTGAAAAGAGTCCTGCATGAAATCACATCAATCTTAGTTATACATGCCACTAAAGAACATGCTTCTTAGGGGTAAAAATGATTCACAATGAAATATACTGATACTCACAGCGGAAGAAAAACTTCGCCTCATTCCATTATCCCTGTAGGCACCAGAAAACTTCTCAGAGGCAGACCTATCTGCCAACTCTCTTGCATCAAAGGTTGCCTTCCCAGACAATGCTTTTTTTAGGGCACGTTCTCGGGCCTCTGCAGTGGCTCTCTCCACTGCAGCACGTTCTGCCCTCAGTTTGGCTTCCACAGAAGCCTTTTCAGTTGATAATTTGGCCTCTGCAGAAGCCTTTTCTAATCTTTCTTGAGCCTCAGCCATTACTCTTTGTCGAGCTTCAGCAGTCACTCTCTCCACAGCAGCCCTTTCTGCCCTTTCTCGGGCTTCGGCATATGCCCTTTCACGGGCTTCACGGATTGCTCTTTCAACAGCTATTCTATCTTTTTCCCTTTTCCTTTCCCTTGCTTTTTCCTCATCCAATTTTCTAACACATCCCTCCTCCAGCCCCACTTCTTTTTGTGAAGTTTTTAGGGTTTCCCTCTCTTCCACTATAGGGGTTTCATTAAATTCCTTCTCACCTTTCTCGGGATTTTGGCTTCTTTTGATCTCCTCAGCTTTTTCGAAGACTCCATCCCCTTCAAACATACAAGGTAGTTGAGTTGAGTCAGAAGTCTTCTCATTTTCAAACACTTTCCCATCAGCTGCTTTGAAATCATTGTTGTCTACTTCCTCTTCAAAGGCAATCTCAGCCTCCTTAATATCCTCAGCATCATCCCCAAATTCATGAGCAAATGTTTCAGTATCTTGTCCAAGATCGCACGCAGGTTTATGTTGGTTTTCATCCCAGTCACTTTCTTCACCTGCAAAGTTCATGCTGGTTTCTCCTAAATCTGTCCCATCAAAAAGAGGGGCATCGGATGCTCCATTCACATTGTTCTTGATCTCATCACATATAAAGGCACATTGAGCCAAGCCAACTCTTTCGAATAGTTCCCTTTCATCTCTTTCACCCACCACATTAGGCACTTTAACAACTTTAAAATCCTCATAATTTTCCAGTTCACAGGAAATTCTCATTATTTTTACTATACTCCCAACCTCATCATGTGCTACAGTCTCACAAGTTGTTTCTCCATCACTACCAGTTTCTCTATCTGTACATGCTTCTTGAGTGCCATTTACATTCTTAAGTTCATCCTGTTTGAAAGCATCAATATCTGCCTTAATAGTCTTCTCCTCGTGCTTAGTAGCTTCTTGAACTGCGTTTATCCTTTCCTCCTCTTCTTCACCAAGAGTAGAATCTATCCACATCCCATTTGTTTCTTCCCATTCCTGAGATTCCTCTCTTAGCCCCTTGTCATTTTCTTCTATCAAATGAGCCTCTTCTGACATCTTGTCACACTCTTCCAGCTTTTGAGGGTCTTTAAGCTTTGCATTCCTTTCGTACCCACAATCTTCATCTAGCCTCTCCTCATTTTCCTCCTCATCACAAGAAACATTCAGTCCCTCATCCAAATACTGTTGATGAACCTCATCAAACCTTTCATCATCGTCTTCTCCCTCACAGCTGTAACAGTTTTCTTCCCACTCATAATCCTCTTGTAGTTTTTCATCGCATTCTTCTTGCCACTCAAAAGCCTCTTTAAGTTCCTTCTCTTTTTCTTTTTGATCACACATATCTTTTAGTTTCTTCTCTTGTTCTTCCTGTTCACGAACTTCTTTTAATCTCCTTTCGTTTACCTCTTCTTCACGAGCAGCTTCCACTGTCTTCCCATTTTCTACCTGTTCCCAAGCTAATCTGCTTTCACTTTCATCCTCCAACTCTTGAACCTCAAGTTCTATCACGTCTTCTAGTGCCTCATGGTATTCTTCTAGCTCCTTGTCAGACTTTTCCCTTTCATGGGATGCTGTTTGTTCCTCCTCAAGTTTTTCCTGCTCTGAGAAAACGCTTGATTTATCTTCTAGATGCTCATCGATTGCAGATGCTGAATTTAAGTTCTTCTCAAATTCTTCCCAGTCTTGTGTCCTTTGCGGTACATGAAGCCTCTTCTCTATTTCCTCCCATTCACAAATTTCTGCAGCTTCTTTCAATTTCCTGCCAGTTTTCACTGGCTGCTTGAAGGTTACATCAGGTGTTCTCTTTCCCAAGTCTTGTGCCCTTTGCACTCCATGCAGCATCTTCTCCATTTCCTCATGTTCATGAGCTTCTGCAGCTGCTTGCAATTTCCCGCCATTTTCCACTGGCTGCATGATGGTTGTATCAGCTATTTTCTTCTCCCATTCTTGTGCCCTTTGCACTTCATGCAGCCTCTTCTCAATTCCCTCCTGTTCACAAGCTTCTGCAGCTGCTTGCAATTTACTGCCATTTTCCACCCACTGCTTGATGGTTGTATCAGGTATTTTCTCCCACTCTTGTGCCCTTTGCACTGCATGCAGCCTCTTCTCTATTTTTTCCTGTTCACAAGCTTCTGCAGCTGCTTGCAATTTCCCACCATTTTCAGGTAATTTTTTCTCCGGCTCATAGTCGTTCATAGATTGCATCATTTGCTTCTGATTGTCAGCCTGCACAGAAACAAAGGTGGTTGCTTTGTATTTACTAATGTTTTCAAATTCATGAAACTGTTTTGCTGCTTCCCTTTCTTCTGTTCCATCCTTTCCCGGATCTTCCAGAATCGGTCCACATTTCTTGCCATGTGTTCCTCCTGAAGCTTCCCTCGAAATGAAAAGCACCTCATTGTCTTTGGAAACTGGAGTTACTCTGTTCATTTTCCTTGCATTTTGCATTCCTATTCCAGCAAAGGATTGCATTGCAATGTCTACTTTCTCGCATGTTTCTTGAGGCTTCTTCTGGTTGAATATATTTCCTCTATCAGCAATTTCACCCTCCCCTTTCTCATCAAGCCTCTGTGTTCTATCAGAAATTTTACCCTCCCTTTTCTCCTTTACCTTCAAGTCGTCCTTAAAACGGAACTTGACAGAACCTTCAAGACCTTCATTCTTTCTTTTCATTGATTCCTTCAAAACTCTTATCCTTGCTTGAGCCTCCACAATTGCTTTCTTTACAGCAGCAGCAGAGGCGGCTGCAGCTGAATTTGCATCTATTTCCTCGTCAAGAAAAGGCGGGGAACAACTACCTGCTGAACCCTCAGAAGCATCACCCTCAAAATTTGAACGCATTGACCTCTTGGAATAATCTTCACTATTACCAAAATTCAGTGATATATTTGATACTGATGGCACTTTATTGGGATGCTTTTTCAAGCTAATTTCATTTGTATTGTGTAATGAGAATCCATTCGAGCCAGAACCATTCTGAAATTTCACATCACTTCCAGAAGTTGGTTTGTTAGCACTGTCATCCGGAAAATGTGGCGCTGCCTTCTTGCAATGTTTTCCTTTCATTTCCTTGCATGAAGTCATGTTAAGAGCTGCATCATTTATTTTCAGGGGTACTGCATTGTTGCCATCAGTCCTTCTTAAAGGAGTGTCTTCATCAATAACACAAGTAAATCCAGGAACAGCATTCAGTTGGGCTATGTAAGTTGTCCCATTTGCACCCTCTCTGTTTGTTTGGTTAGTTTTATGATACAACATGTTGAATTGCTTCTTGGCATCGAATAGTTGATGAGATACTTCAAATGAATGCACCTGATTATCTTCCATGCAATTAAAAGAATCCGAATCTTCTGAAAGAGATCCTGTTTCAGCAGGAGTCCTGAACACAATCGCCAACCAAAAAAAAAAAAGAATAAGTAAGAGCAACACCTTTCCGTCAATTTCTTACCTCCAGAACTCAACTCGAACAATAACAGAACTTTTGATTCCTCTCTATGTAAGTAAAAAAGGAAAGGGCATAACCATATGTAAATCAAACAATATGATGTTTTGCATCATTATACTGACACCCTCCCAGTTTGAAAATGACAAAAAACATTCCTCAACCAATTTCACACAATAGAGTTCAGCAAATAAAATGATTTTTATACCATTACCCTCAGCTCTTAAACAATACAACACAAGAATAGGTAGTTGTATTTTGTTGGTTTTTGTGAAACAAACATAACTTAAAAAAAAAAACATATGTTCGAACCCAGTGTCTCCTAATCTAATTTAAAAATAAAATGTCTGCTTGCTAATCGATACAGGATTCAACAGATATGTTTGAAACTTCAAAAGGAGATCTGTTTTTTTTTTTTTTTTTCCTTCTTTGTAGAAAATTCAGACTGCCGGTATGCTTTTTTTTTTCCTTGTTAATTTCATGATTTTGATTGCAAGAAAACGCTTAACATGGTGCTGATCTCTTATTACATTATCTACAGTGTACTTGATAACTGCCGAGTTACTGTTCATAAATATTACTTCCTAGAACATGATTCATTTGATAGAAACATGATGCGGGGGAATGATGAGAAACAACAAGCACCATTTAAGGATCCATTGCAAGTTGGGGATCACAAGGTCAAGAGCTAAGAAGATCCAGGAAGCAATGCAAGGAATGAAACAATCCACTTGGGCCGAGTTTGCAAATTTATCAAGTAAGACCCTAACATTCAAGATACAAGCTACAACCGCCCCGGGGGGGGGGTGCGCATAGCCTAGTGTTTAGAGTAGACTTTTCAATAAGTATATGTGTGTAGACCAATTTTATGTTTATTAGTTATAGGCGTTTAGGGTTACGTTATTTGAATTCAATGTGGGGTTATTTTATGTTTATTAGTTATAGGAGTTTAGGGAATTTAAATTCAATGCCTGTAACTAATAAACATAAAATAGGCCCACATGCCTACACTTATTGAAATAAAAAGTTCCCCCCCCCCCCCCTCCCCCCGGGTTGTATCTTGAATGTTGGGGTTTTACTTGATAAATTTGCAAACTTGGCCCAAGTGGATTGTATCGATCCTTGCATTGCTTCCTGGATCTTCTTAGTTCTTGACCTTGTGATTGGCCCAACTTGCAATGGATCCTTAAATGGTGCTTCTTGTTTTCATCAACCCCCCGCATCAAATCAGTTGAAACTAAAATAAAATTTTGATCTTTAATGACTCAATGTTTAATTGTTCACCATAAAGAACAAAAAAAAATGAAATATTTTTATCAAAAATAGCAAGGTGTCGTGTTATTCAGATATGCCACTAACAGCATACTATCAAGAAACATTAGTTTAGGCTGCCTAGCTATCTTAAATTTTAAATACCCAGTCAAATCCTTTAATTGAGGGTAACTTCAATGCGGCTGGCACCCTAACATAATAATTCTCCATACTATAAGAGGATACCAGTGCAACTAAGTATGAGCTTTCACAAGGTGTCACTGTAGTTTTTGAAAGGAGAGGGGGTGTTTTTGTAATTATTAGAAATCTAAAGGAATATCGATAGAATATTCCCCACCCAAAAAAATTTAAAAAGGATGCCCCCTTCCTAACAAAGAGAACTGTTTGTAATTTGGTAACCTCTACTATTATATAAAGTTGAAACTTACATAAAAGATCAAATTACACTTAAAACGATAACTTTCATCAGAATTGTCAACCATTTCCATTTTAACACATAAAATTACACTTGAAACCATAACCTTCATTGGAATTATCGACCATTTTAATTTTTTCCATGATCGCATAAATTGGCGGAAAAGGATTCATGTAGTCAATCCCACCTAGTGGGACTTAAGGCTTGGTTTGTTGTTGTTGTTGATGTAAACCGCTCAAGTTAACAAATTGCTTCAATTTAACACAATAGACAAGATGTCTCACTCATGGATGGAAAGGAACTCATTTGAATATCACATGACCTTTTAACATGTGCTTAGCAGATAATTACAGCCTTAAAACTCCTAATTGGGCAAATCTTGGATGCACTCGATAGTTGGCAATCAGTTTTATGCCCAATTTGTACTCCAATAATAGTTACTCTTACAATTTTCTAGTTAAAAATCCCTAATTTTACCTAATTAGGTATTTTCAACATAAAATATCACATGATGCTTATATAAGCCCTTTGATACCATAATTTGAAGGTTTAGGTTTTTTGAAACAATTCGTTAATTTTAGGATCTTAAGTGTTAAAATTGAGAGATAACGGTTTAAACAGAAACAGACACCTAATTATAGGGATTGAGTAGTAATTTCACCTATTTGAGATCTTATAAAAATTCTAGAAAATTTATGAACTGAAGAGAGCCATAGTAGGAATATTGCTTCCAAGACAATTCATGGTATCACAGAATTTGAACTGGTGGGCGGAACTTGGAAGCTTTGTGGGGCAGAAAACTCCGTGTGTGTGTGTGTGTGTGTTCAATTAGTTGGAAAAGAAAAATGATTCAAACGAAGGGAAGTAATAGATGAAATAAAGAAAAAACAATCCGAAACATCTATTTGAAAAACGAGTATTGATGAGGCAATAACTCCAAAATCTTCAGTATGGTGGGTTACAAATTTGGGTCATGTTCACCAAAAGAGAAATAAAATGCCTGTAATTCAGAGAAAATGACAGCTCTAAAAGCCTTCAATTTCCCCGCTACCAATGTTTTGAAGCCAACAAATCAATATTTGAATTTAGTCTATCAATGCCCGTAAGGAACAAGAATCAAGGTTAGCTTAACAGTAAGCGCTCCCACCCACCAAAGTCTCGGCGCACCCCCTTTGGTTTTGGGTTTTGGCCGCCTCCCAGCAGTAACAAATAAATAATACCCTAAGGAATTCTTTTGAGTGTAATATGCTCTCAGCAACAGGTTAAAAATGCCCCCACCTTCCTTTGGGAAAGGAAATGTTTGAATAAAAGGTAAGAATAAAAGCAGACGAGATGATCAACAGCAATGATGGTGGCAATAAAACAATTTCCCTCGGTAATCAAAAGCTGCAACAGGACTGAACATAATGTGCATTGGTCATCAAGATTAAGCAAAGTTCAACGAAATTACAGTTAAGTTTTGAAAAAAGCATGCCTGAACATGAACAGATATTCCAAATTCAGCACTTCTCCTTTTGTTTGCCCAGAAACCCAAGGAAAAGAAAAGAGGAACGAAGAAAAAAAACCAATGCAAGTGCAAGCTACCACTTACATTGGGCAGAGAAGCACAATGAGAACAAGTTTTATTTTCCCAAATACACTGTAGAAACAAAAGAGAGAACATGCCAGAATCTACGGAAGATCACAAAAGTTCACAACATGCGCTTCGAAAAGAAAGAACATACCAGGCTTCATCGCAGGAACTCTCTCCCCCCTTAGGTCCAGCAAACAATTCCTCATACGATACAGCAAAATCGGCATCCTTAAAACCTCCAAAAATCTTCGCGTAATCAATTTCGGAGCTACGGACGCGACCCGGACCACCTCTTTCTTTGAGAGTCGAAAGATCTAGAACCGGAATCGAGGAACCACGCGAAGCTTTAGAGCTATTGAAAATCTCATTGTAGTCTTCGGCTCGGGAGGAAAAATTTGCAGCTCGGGACTTCGCTGTGCCGGCGAAGACGTCGTCGTACGCTGTTCTTCCGGCGAAGCTGTGAACTTTGGAGAGATTCTTCTTGGAAAGAGTTGCAGCAGAGGAAGAGTGGCGTCTGTGGTGAGAACGCGACGATTTTTCCATGGATGAGGAGCTTAGTTGGGAGCTTGCTGGAAGCTCTTTCTTCTTCTCTTGTGTTCTTTCTCTGCAGAGAGAGACTAGCGCCTTTCCGCAGAGTGAAAGACACGAAGAAGGAGGACGACTGAGAAAATGAGAGAAAATGCGCGAGAAAATAACTTATAGTCGAGAAAGCGGAAGGAAAATGCGTTCTCTACAGTGTACGGCTTTGGCCGTATCACCCCTGACAGTTGTGTTTGAATTGGCGATTTTTTCACCCTCCGCGGGCCGAGAAATCGGCGGTCGGAGGGAACCGGGGACTGGCACAGCCGGTAAGGACGACGCGAGAATCCATAAATTGTTTTCTTCCTTCCATAAAGTTACATTTGTTTCGAGTTTCGAGTCCCCGTAAATAATAAAATATTAAAACCAATTTTTTATATGAAAAATATTGAAGTTTTTTAAGGATTTAGACAAAACCTCAACCTCGTATGGAATTACATTTAGGGTAAATTTAAGAAAATGTGGGAATTTTAAAGATAAAAATATCATATTAAATATAAATTCAAAATTTATGCTTCTAAATAGTGTTTTAATTTTATTTAAATTTATTAAATTTCCGATTATACTAAACACAACTTTATTTAAGAAACTGACATGCATAAAAATAAAAAAAAATAAGGATAATCTAGTCTTTTCACTTAGTCACTGCAGCCAACAACCATCCAATTGATGGACCTACATTGATTTGTTGCGGGCCCATTAAATTTTTAATAAATAATTTTATTAAGTAAATTATAACTTATTTGCACTCACATGAAGATCATAAAAATATGAAAATTTATAAAATTATTAAATTTATATAAAGAAAATTTAGTAATTTCAAACTTATTTTTAAAAAGTCAATACTGCCCGTTTCTAATTCAAAATTTCAGTTTTCCCTACTCTTCCCTTGTATAGTTTTATTATTCATCTTTTTTTTTTTGTAACGTTTTAAAACTCAAATTCCACTTATCGCACTTTATGAAGCATTTTCCCCCCCTTTTCTTCATTTTTCTCATCAAATCATATTAAAAATAATTGTTATTTGAATTGCTTGGAATCACTTAAAAATATAAAAAATATTCTCTTGCGACCACTAATGTTGCGTTTGAAAAAACGAATTTTGGATCTTAGATTTAGATTTAGGAGAATTTAGACAGATTTCGATACAATTTTATATTACATCTTATTCAAATATAATACAAATCCAAATTCAAACACTAGCCAAACATAGAATAAATGAATTTTTTAGGCTAGTCAGTTACCAACCTTATGCTATGTAAATTAATTATAGTTTTTATTGTGTTGCACTAAACATAAATTAAGAGTGTTTAATGTAACTTAACTCAACGAGACTATCGAAGCAAATACAAAACACATAACTTTAAATTAATTGACTCTATACACCTTTTAAGTTTTCGATTTATCCGCGATAAATGTCATCATCAATACACTTAAATTATGTTGATACAGATGTGTTATGAGTAATGGTTCCACAATTATATTATTTTATTTTTTATCTCTTCTAATAATAATTTGGTGACGAAGGACTAGGGGTGGCAAAACGAGTTAACGGGTCGAGTTCGAGTGGGCCATAAACGGGTCAAGTTCAGTTTGACTCATTTATTAACGAGTGACTATTATGTAAACTTGAACCCGCTTGTTTAATAAACGGGTCAGCCGTCTAAAAAAATATAATTTCTTTATTTAAAAAATTTTAAACATTTCATATAAAATAACATATTTTTGTTAAAAAAATAAAAACACTCATTTATTTTATTTTTAAACGAGTCACCCGGCAGGTGACCCGACCTGAGCCTGCCTAATCCGTTTATTAAACAGGTCGGGTCCGAATTGACCCATTCAAAAATTGATCAATTTGTACTAAATCTAAACTCAGTTTAAACGTCATCTATCGAGTTTTGATCTATTTTATCATCCCTACGAAGGACGGATAATAAACTAAAAAGCGTAAACCGCATTCACTAATAACTTTAATTTAAATAAAAGAGCATTCAAAAGCAAATGAGTAATTACAACTTCATTTTATTTTCATCTTATGATTTTAGAAAAAGAAAAAAAAAAACTTATGTGTGAATTTGACATTAAAGGGTAAAGAGGTCGCATGGGCGCCGGCGACGTTGGTAATCACATGGGACGTCATTGACGCGGTCGTGGTCCAACCAACATTCAAATATTCTGCTGAAAGGGACAATTGAATATCTTTCATGTGCCTCACCCTAATGTCCATTTTACCCTTAAATTACCATATCCTTTTCATGTTAAACTCACAGATTTTTTTTGTGGCCCTTCCACCCTTTTCTCATCTGACTAAAATGATTGATTGCTTCCGGAGGGAGAAAATGAGATTAGCAAATATAAAAATGGTAATCATTCGTCTCATCTCTATAATCAACAAATTTGAGATTCTCTGATCTCATTACTTATTTTGGAATTCTTAAAATATCATCTTAATTAATTCTTTAATTTTACCGTTTCAATGGTAATGATGTATATTTTAAACCCATTTATTTATTGCTCGATTGTATTTACTTGTTAGAGCGATATTAGTTGTATCGATTTGAAAGTCAGCATCATTATTCAATCACTTAATTGAAAGCTCCATTAGTAAAATCTGAATTAAGAGAAAATTAATGAGCAATTTTATCATTTAAAACTAAATAGTTATGAATTATTATTCTCATAAATAGGCTCTCATGCATTTGTTGCTTTCATTGTTATATACTGTTAGAGAAGTGAGTTATGGCGTCTTAATTTAAATGAATTATTTTTACAAAATTAGAAAATTATTAATTAATCGAGCAAAAATTGTCGTTACATGATTGCTTTCTAACTTTTAATTTTTAATTTAGCTAAAATGCAATCTAATAATAAATTTAGAATGGCCAGTACAATCAAAATATTACGAAAAAATAAGAAACATTAATCCAAAAAATTAATGTGATCACCCTTTTAAAAAATTACTTTTAATTTTTGAACAACTTTAAAATTTTCCCAGCTTTAATATCATATCAAAATTACACAGTTAAAAAATAACAAATAAATAAATAAAATAAAATAACCTTAAAAGAGTTCACTTCTCCAAATATAGTGATTACTCATTATCGACACAACTCCTTAAATGACATCTGAATGTTTAAAAAATAATTATCACCTCCAAACTCTTTTTGTTTATGCGTCATGGTCTCACATTAAATGTATACTAGGGAGATCTTTGACATAATGATAGTTTGAACTCCAACTATGTGAAACATTTTTTATAAAACAAACTCGTAAGACCATTGGGTCAAAGCAGACAATATCTTACTAGAGTTGGGTCTAGGGGCGTTATATTTGGTATCAGAGCCACTCTTGGGGTACTATAATGTGGATGGATTCTACACAAAAGTGTACGTCACATTGACTAAGGTGCTAGAGATCGGACGGGAGAGCCTCTCACTGTCCTACATCAAAGGTATACTAGGGAGACCTTGGGCTTAATGAGGATAGTTTGAACTCCAACTATGTGAGACGCATTTTATAGGACAAATCCATGAGACTAGTGAACTAAAGCAGACAATACATCACCGTAATTGGGTTTAGTATTGTTACACTATGCATGAGTTAGGATTTTGGATCCCGTCAATGGGACAAAACATTGGCACTTAGTATACTAAAATATATTTGTCGTACATCTAAAAAAAGAAAATGAAAAATTATTATCAGCTCCAAACTCTTTTTGCTATGTGTCATGGTCTCGCATTGGATGTATACTAAGGAGACTTTGGGCTTATAAGGATGGTTTGGACTCCAACTATGTAAGACACTTTTTTATAAAACAAACCCGTGAGACCAATGAGTCAAAGTAGATAATACCTCACCAAAGTCGGGTTTAGAACCGTTATTGTAAACACCCCATTTTTTCCCAGACCCAATATAACAAAAAAATTTATTATTATTATTATTATTAACATTATTTTTATTATTACTTTATTATTATTACTCTTCTATTATTATCTTTATTATTATTATTATTATTTTTAAATATAATTTTATTATTATTATTATTAGTTTACTATTATTATTATTACCATTATTATTATTTTATTATTATTATTATTATTATTATTATTATTATTATTATCATTATTATTTAAAAATAAATAAAAATAAAAGAGGCAAGGGGGGCGAAAACCCTAGGGTTCCTCTGCTTCCCCCTCATTCCTCTATAAAAGATGTGCAACCCCCATCCACTCCACAGACAATCGGGGGCGGAGAGCCAAACAAAAAAAACCTAATGCTTTTTTTCTTTTTCTTTTTTTCCTGCTCTCTCATTCTCTCATCTCTTTCGCTCCCTTTTTCTCTCATCATAGTCCCTCCCTGATGCTCCCTCTCGGTTCTCTTTCTTTCTTTCTCACGGTCAGTCTCCCACAGACTCGAGGAGAAGACTCCCAGCCATCTGCTCTATCTCACTACTGCACAGCCCCGCCACCAATCATCCTTTGTTGCTGCTGTCGTGAGCCCCATTGAGAACACTTAAGGACCACTCCAGAACCAACGTCGGCGAGCCTCTCCTTTCTACTGCCAAGAACACTAGACCCGAGCTGTAGTGACCCGAAGAATAATATTATTTTAATAATAAAGAGGAAGGAAAATGAAAACAGAAACAGAAGGAGGCAGTAGACTTTATCGACGAATGCTCCGCATTCATCGACGATATCGCATTTTGGAGATAATGATAATAATAATAATTTCAAGGAATTGCCAGAACTCGTCGACGAATATAGGGCTTCGTCGACGAGTGCATAAGGAAATTCGTCGACGAAGCTACGTCTCGTCGACGAGAAAATACCGAAAGAGGTTTGGGGCAGCTTGAATTTCATCGACGAGGAAGCAGGGTTCGTCGACGAAATTACTGAAAGATTCGTCGATGAGATGACATGTCTCGTCGACGAAGACCGTAGTATAAATAGTGGAAAACCCGGATTTTTAACCATTTTCAACGCTCCTCTCTCTCTCTACGTCCCTCTCTCACTTCTCTCTTCATTTTCGGGCCTGTTTCTCACCGGATCGAAGATTTGAGGCTACCACGACGCTCCTGACGAAGTTCTTTACAAGTCTGCTAGAGCTGATCGCTAGAAAAGTTGATTTGGATTTTGTCCCAATCTCAGGGTAAGGCATTTTATTCAGTATTGTCTTTCCCCCAGTTATAAGAAATGTTGTAGGTAAGAAAATACTGATATTTTGTTCTGGGGTATTATGTTTTTAGGATGTTGAGCTAGGAACCCTGCGAGTATAGAGTCAGAATTTTATAAGGGCTTTTCAGAGTTAAGATAAGGGAAATATGTTATGCTAGGAGTTTTCATAATACTATTAGAGATTTCATAAACATATATTTATACCAATTTACTATACAATATTTACAGAATATGAGTTTAAATGTTTGTGTGGTCTGAGTAGATTTTCATAAGATGAAGAAATTTATATAGCTTTTGTAATGTATCATACTATACTGAATACATAGATGTAGATAGTATATACAGTTTATATAGTTTTTCCCAGTATATGGAGTTATACAGAATATACAGATATAGATATATATATTCACATGGATTATACAGAGAGATTTACATGCATATACAGTTTTTATATGAATAGTTTCATGATACAGACATATACATATATATACATATACATGTATATAGTTTTATTCATATCAGTATATATATATCACAGCTTTATACAGAATAGCATGTACAGAGTTATAGCATGCCATGTTTCCTATTACCATAACATACAGAGTATACAGACAGAGTATATAGACAGAGATATAGACAGATATACAGAGGTAGCATCAAGATACTACAGATACAGTATACAGAGATTACAGTATTTATAGTACAGAAAGATAGCATTATGGTAATTTTGGAAACATGATAAAAATAGTAAAAAAGTATATATGTATATATGCATATAGTATCAGATCCCTGTGGAAAGATTACAGACAGATACAGTACAGATATAGATTACAGAGCACGGTACCGTTGCTATATACAGATAGAGTGCAACCACATATCTCAGATAGTGTGTGGGTACCGTCAGCCGTGCTCGGAGAGGATGCAGCTCCCTAGTTCACTGGGTGGAGGGGGGCCGATTTTGACGAGGTAGTAGCCAGTCCCGAGCCTAGGAGTGAATGCAGTTTGGCCGGACTGAGGTAGTGTAGAGTATATCAACTTATCTGGAGGGGCGACCAGATGAAGTCCTGTCTACGGGCCACATAACCCTATCATGAAAGGTCAAATCATGACGTACAAAGTCCCAAGGATAAAGTATAGTTATGTGTATGTATACAGTTTTACAGTATATGATGAGTATAGTATGATATTATCAGTATGAAAAGTAGAAAATACAGACGATACAGTATATTTTAAATTGTGAAAAGAAAGATATGCTTTATAGATTTATTATTGTATTATAGTTCAGTTGTTATTTGAACAGTATTCCTAACTTAGTTGCCACACACTAGTAATAGCATATTTCCACTTACTGAATGTCGACTCACCCAATTACTTTAACATTTTTCAGGCGAGCTAGTTAGGCGAGCAGATCAGGCTCGCGGATAGAGAGTATTTCGATTATCCTGGTTATAGGGTGAGTTTTTGGTAGAGTTGCGTATATTTTTGAGTAGATGATGTTGGAGGGGTATTTTTGTATGACTATGGTCTGTATATATTGGTTTTTGGTATTATATAGTATATATGTGAATGGTTGTATGATATGTGTTCCTACTGCTTAGGTATGGATGTGGATATATACATATATATAAAATGGTAAGAATTTTGAGGATGTTACACGAGCCCCCTTCTTCCACAACTCATGACCCCTGGCCTACAGCCCAGCGGCCAATACGCACCATCGTCGTTGCCCTCTGCCGTTGTCATCGCCTTCCACCCTCATGGCCATGGCTCCGTCAGTCCGACACCAAGCAGCAATAGCAGCAACTCCGGTCTCCCCTTATCTCCATCCGACCACTCCTCGTTCACCAAGTCCTCCACAGCCCAGCCGCGGCCTCCAACCCGAGTCTTTACTGCAACCATTGGGCTCCCTCCGCAGTCCAACAACCAGTCGGGAGATCTCCACCATCTTCAGCTGCAACTCACGGCCGTGAGTCACCCAGCGGCCCTCCGGCAACCACCATGGCGTCATAGAAAACTCCGGCCACTCATGGCGAGTTCCCTAGGCTCGCATGCACAACACAGCACACACCCTCACACCACTCACACACTGGAATACACCCCTGCACACACACTCACTTGCACACAATACACACACAGTGAACACACACACTAACTCACGCACCTGCACACTAAAACACACACCTTTACACACACTAACTCATGCACACATCACCCACTAACACACACTGTTACACACACTAACAAGCATTAAAATATACCCCGGCACATAGCCCACACACACCAAACACCCCTGCATGCTCAGTATATAGTATTATTATTATTGTACTTCTAGTGTTTTAGCATATATTATGTATTATGGTATTTTTAACATTTTTGGGATCTTAGCATCTATGGTGTTTTAGGTATTTTAATGTATTTAGTGATAGTGTCATGGCTTTTTTTTTTTTATTATGTCCACATATGGTGATATTTATTATGGTATCTTTAGTGTCTTAATATATATAGTATTATGGTATTATATTACTTACTAATGTATTTGTTTGTTTTTTAGTATTTTAGTATATATGATATTACTTATTATGGTATCTTTAGTACATTAGTATTACTCATTAGGGTATTTTTAGTATTTCAATATATAGGGTACTACTTAATATGGTATTTTTAGGATATTTAGTACTACCTATTAGGGTATTTTTAGTATTTTAATATATAGGGTATTACTTTTTATAGTATCTTTAGTATTGTAATATATATGGTATTTCATTACCTATTTTGACATTTGTAATATTTTAGTAGATATGTGTTATTATTAATATTATATGTATTGTGATAGTTTAATATCTTAACTTATTATCCTATTAACATATATTAAAACCTCTCATACTAGTATTTTCCTATAAAAAATTCTATACAATTTCAATATTTGGGAGTGTATTTTCTTAAATATTTTCTTAATTTTTATCCCTATGAATGCAATAAAAAAGGTACAAGCTTTTTAAGCTTCACGTATCTCGGTTCTAAAGGAATATATATATATATATATATATATATATATATATATATATATATTACGTATATTTTTGTATAATTTGTTTGTTTATTTATTAATTTATTTTGCATGTGTATTTGTAAATTTACAAAAGGAGTGACCTAAAAGACTTTTTAAATTTACTTTAGGATAATTTCGTAATTAATTAGGTACCGTTCATAAGAACGGGTGCGTAGGGAGTGCTCGTACCTTCCTATCGCATAACCGAATTTCCAATCCCAACTTTGGTAACGCAGACTCATTCTACCCTTAACTGAGTAATAATTAAATGTTCTAATCACACTAAAAGGTTAGTGGCGACTCAATTCTTATATTTTTCGAAAATTTAAACCACAATTTTTTATTTCGCCACCCCGGGGCACCCGCGCTTCGGGATGTCGCGACAGTTACACTTAATATTAGATCCACCTTCGGAGTACTATCATGTGGATGGATCCTACACATGCAAAGGTGAAAGTCACTCTGACAAGAGTGTCAGAGATCAGACGAGAGATCAAGCCTATCACGATTCCACATTGGATGCATACTACCATAATAACAAGTAAGAAAAATTAAATATTAATTATATAAAAAATAATTTGAATTGACTAATTTGTTATATATATATATATATATATATATATATAATAATTTTTTAAGTTCTAGAAAAAAATCCTAAAAAAGTAAAAATAACTTTTGTTTCCCCAGACATTCGTGTTGCTCTTGATTCATCTTAAAAGCATTAATTCATGAATTAACCCCCTTTTATGTGTCATTGACTCATTGTGGATTGACCTTTTATTGTCATAATTATTCTAATAATTATGTTTGCATGTCTTGCTTTTTGTTCGTCGCATGTGTAATCTTACTCACCAAAACTAAAGAGAAAACGATAGTGCTTGGTTTGATGAGGAGAAGTGAAAAGGAAAAAGGAAAGCAGGAGATGTATGGGTGATGATTAAAATGAAAACATAGGAAGACCATCCTCACACTAATAATGGAGATTCTCAACACAATTATTTTGCATTCAAACCTATAATAATTTAACCCTAGCTGGGTCACACCGACTCCCCGCCCCACCCCTGCATGCATGTTAAATTACACAATTATCTTTTATATATATATTACTATAGTTGAATCGCACACTGTGGCTTTTTGGCAAAAACAATAATTAAAAAGAAAAAAACACACACACACACACACGGCCAAATGCAAAAACATAAACTATGCATTTGGGGATATGAATTTCGTATTTTGAATTTGAATTTGGACAGATTTGGAAAAAAAGTCAATATGATTTTGTATTACAATTTTTTTAAATCTACATAAATTCAAATCTAAGGTCTCTCCCAATATAAACTAAATGAAAATGACAAAAAAAAAACTGCAAAATACATTGACATCATATTTGGTTTGTAGAATATGATAGGAAAGGAATGGGAGAAGCAATAATTGAATGGAAAGTATGACAAAATCTATTGATAACTTTAATGCCATTTTTGTAAATTTCACTTTATCCCTATGTGACCAATGTGTAGTGAGGCCCAGCCGGGTTGGTTCAAGTGATATGGGTGAGTTGTGACTTTGGTGACCTCAACGTCACGGGTTCGATTCTCCCTTGAGATTTACCCCGGTGAATTACCAGGGGTGCGTCAATGGCCGGACGAGCTGCTTTCACCCCCTCCCCCGGATTTAATGACGCACCATAGTGTCCAAAATGGAGCGATGGTGGCTGGAGTCTTAGGATTTTTTTTTTATAAAAAAAAAAAAAAAAAAGTGCAGTGAGAGGACAGTAGTAGGTTAAATTTCAAAATATATCATGATGAGTAATTGGGATAGGGGATGGTGCACCTTGAGGATATTAGATATTAAAGAGGCTGTTGAACAAGGTAATGAGAATGATGTATCTCAATCTACACCTAATTAACATATCTTCATTGTTACATTTTTTTTTGAATATTTTTTTTCTTCTTTTTTTTTTTTTACGAATAGGAACCTAGGGTGGCCAAGGCATGTCGTTCAGACCCCTACCTCTTTGCCAAACTCAAGATGAACTTACCCTTCCATTGTCATACCTACTCACCAACAAGGAAGCATGAACAACATACATATGACTTCAAAGTAACCAAGATAGAAAAGATTAGAGATTAGGGTTCAATTTGCAAAGATAATGGTAATGATTGTCTCTACAATTGCAAAACGACAATAAATAACAATAATGTAATCACTAAATAGCATAATTATAATAATGATAGTTGAAGTCGAGACACTGTCTGGAAGGATCCAAAAACCAAAATATAAAATTGGGTTGTAACTAGGTCCATCCACGAGCCCCGAAGCAAGAATTTCCATCCCATCGTGCATGATGACACCAGACGCATTGAGCCCAACTAACCTGTTTCTAAGAGGATCAATTGGATTTAGTGAGTCTACTCTTACCTCGTGAGCACATAGGAGGTTTTAGGTAATTATTCGGTCACAAAGCCCAACTAGTGCATCCATATATGAGGAATGCAAACGGAGGACCCACCAAGTAATGTGGATAAGTAGAAAATTACAAACTAGATAGTAAGTAGGGCAACATCCATATTATTATTATTCTTATTTTGAAAGGTAACATCCATATTAATTAATTTTTAACATGATAATGAAATCATGTCTCTAAATAGCATGATTATAATAATATTAATTTTAATTCAAGACACTACCTAGAAGGATCCAAAACCAAAAAATAGAATTATAAGATTGTAATTAATTGGGTCCATCCATGACACTCCAAAGATGGAATTGCCTTCCCATCGGGTGTGATGAGACCACGTGCGTCGAGCTTGATTGACTTGTTTCTAATAGGTTTTTTTGGATTTAGTGGGTCGACTCCTGCCTCGTGAGCACATGGGAGGTTTTAGGTAATTATCCACTCACAAAGCCCAACTAGTGCATCTATAGACAAAGAAAGCCAACGAAGGACCCCCACCCGCCACCAAGTAATTTGGGACAAGTGGAAATAGGAACACCACATTAATAGAGGAGTTATAAAGAAAATGAAAAATAGGTAGAGGTGATTTTAGTTTTTTTGAAATCAAATGTTCAATTTGTAATGTTTTGGCGACTAATTTTGACCTCAAGATCATTAGTTCAATTCTCCCTTGAGAGTTTTTTGGTGAATTACCAAGATGGTGTCAATGGCCTGGCGGGCAGCTTTCACCCCCTCCCCCAGATTTGGTGTTGCATCATAGTGTCCAAAATGGTGTGATGGTGGCTAGAGTCCTAAGATTTTTTTTATAAAAAAAATTGTGCAGTGAGAGGCCAGTAGTAGGTTAAATTTAAAAATATATCATGATGGGTAATTGGGACAGGGGATGGTGCACTTTGAGGATATTAGACATTAAATACAAGGTGCTAAGAATGATATATCTCAATCTATACCTAATTAACATATCTTCACTGTTACATTTTTTCTCAATATTTTTATTTTTATTTTTTTATTTTTATTTTTTTTTATAAATAGGAACCTAGGGTCTCCAAGGCATGTCGTTCGGACCCCTACCTCTTTGCCAAACTCAAGATGAACTAACCCCTCCATTGTCATACCTACTCTCCAACAAGGAAGAATGAACAACATACATATGACTTCAAAGTAACCAAGATAGAAAAGATTAGAGATTAGTGTTCAATTTGCAAAGATAATGGTAATGATTGTCTCTACAATTGCACAACAACAATAAATAACAATTATGTAATCACTAAATGGCATAATTATAGTAATGATAGTTGAAGTCAAGACACTGTCAGGAAGGATTTAAAAACCAAAATATAAAATTGGGTTGTAACCGGGTCCATCCACGAGCCCCGAAGCAAGAATTTTCATCCCATCGTGCATGATGATGCCAGACGCATTGAGTCCAACTAACCTGTTTCTAAGAGGATCAGGTGGATTTAGTGAGTCTACTCTTACCTCGTGAGCACATAGGAGGTTTTAGGTAATTATTCGATTACAAAGCCCAACTAGTGCATCCATATATGAGGAATGCAAATAGAGAACCCACCAAGTAATGTGGATAAGTAGAAAATTACAAACTAGATCGTAAGTAGTGCAACATCCATATTATTATTATTCTTATTTTGAAAGGTAACATCCATATTAATTAATTTTTAACATGATAATGAGATCATGTCTCTAAATAGCATAATTATAATAATATTAATTTTAAGTCAAGACACTACCTAGAAGGATCCAAAATGGAGTCGCCTTCCCATCGGGTGTGATGAGACCACGTGTAACGACCCGAAGAATGAGGATATTTAAATAAGAAAGAGGGAAGGAAATGGGAACAGAAACAGAATGAGGCAGCAGATTTCATCAACAACGTTGCACTTTTGGATGTAATAACCTAAGGAATTTTCTCATGACCTCGTCGACGAACACAAGGGATTCATCGACGAGGGTACAAGAGGGTCATCGACAAGGGCATGTTTCGTCAACGGGAAGATACCGAGAGGATGTTTTGGGCAATTCTGAATTTCGTTGACAAAGGGGAGACTTAGTGAACGAATTTCTTCTTAGACTCGTCAACGAGATGACGTGACTCGTCGACAAAGGCCGTAGTATAAATAGTGTAACCCTCAGATTTTTACGCAGGATTTTCAGCAGAAACTCTCTATCTTCTCTCTCTACGGTCTCTCCTCCATTTCTCTTCGATTTTAGCCCTGTCAATCGTCAGATCGACGATCTGAGGCCACCACGACGCTCCTGATAAAGTTCTCTCCAAGTTTACCGGGGTGGATCGACGGTGGGATCAAGTTGAATTTCTCCCCAGGTTCAGGGTAAAGTCTTTTATTCGAAATTAGGCTTTTCAGCAGTTGTAGGAAATGAAGTAGACGGAGAAATAATGATGTTTTGTTCTGGTGAATGTTGTTTTTAGGAAGTTGAGTAGGAAACCCTGCGGGTGTAGGACTGATATCCAGTAAGGGCTTTCTAGTAGTCAGGTAAGGGAAACATGCTATGTTAGGAAACTTCATTACAATTTCAGTACAAAATATAGGTTGTTATCAAATTATTATTCAAATTATATATACGATTTTCGGAGCCTGTTTATGATAATATTTATTAGTGTGGCTTGAGTTAATTAGAGCACACTACCATATTTATACAAACCATGAATACCATGTTTACAGTTTATGAACAGAAATACCATGATATTTACATGCTTATATAATAAAGGACTTTCAATATACAATACACTCAAGAAAAATATATTTTTAGAAATTTCAGAATAATCAGTTTTCAGTACCATAACGCCCTGATATTGAGTTATACAGATAACAATTTAGTTATACAGAAATCAGATTTTTAGAAAGTTAATTTAGAATTTCAGATAAATTCTATGGGGTCATGGTTATTTCATAAATCATGGTAAAACAGTATGTTACAGATATCAGCTACCTATATAGTATCAGACCCTGATGGATCAGATTCAGCATAGCACAGTACCGTAGTTACAGACATTCAGTTCAGAGTGCAACCATTTTACTCAGACAGTAAGTGATATGAGGTCGATCGTGCCCACATCGGGACAGCCTCTCCATCATATATGGATTGAGGGGACCGATCAGACTGTCGGAGTTCAATTGACTTACCCTGGTCGGCCAGCTAGGATAGGTCTCGCCTTTAGGCCGCACAATCCTATCATGAGGGGTTAAATCATAACATACAGTCATCTAGGGAAATTTTCTCAGATATTATAAGTATAAGTAAATTTCCAGAAATAGTAGTAGTATTATGAAAAATAAATTTATATAGTTTTAATATATGTTATTTATACCAGCATTTACAATTTTAGTTATCCATGATATTATTTTTTTAAATCAGATTATTTATGCAGAAATATAACTCAGTAGCCACACACTAGTAATAGCATGTTTCGTCTTACTTAGCATCGTCTCACCCTAGTGTTGAATTATTTTTCAGGTGAACCAGTTAGGCGAGCGGATCAGGCTCGCAGGTAGAAGGACTGTTAGTCTACCTTGTTAAGGGTGAGTAATATTTTTGGGTAGTATTTTTGTATGCCCTAACTTCAATAGGGAATAGTTTTGAGGAGAACAGTGATTTATGTATAATTTATGGGATATTTAGACGCTCTGGTATTGTAATTTATGTGATTATGTTTATGCATGTGGCTTCCTATTGTTTAGGTTAATGTTTTGATATTAAAATAGGGGAAAATATTTTAGTTTATTAGCAGGACGTTACACCACGTGCGTCGAGCTTGATTGACTTGTTTCTAATAGGTTTTTTTGGATTTAGTGAGTCGACTCCTGCCTCGTGAGCACATGGGAGGTTTAAGGTAATGATCCACTCACAAAGCCCAACTAGTGCATACAAAGAAAGCCAATGAAGGACCCCCACCTGCCACCAAGTAATATGAGACATGTAGTGACCCGAAGAATAATAGCATTTTAATAATAAGAGGGAGAGAAAATAGAACTAGAAACAGAAGGAGGTCATAGACTTCGTCGATGAACACAGGGTCTCGTTTACGAAGGTCTTCAGAATTTCGTCGACGAACACAGGGCTTTGTCAACGAGAAAATACCGAGAGGTGGTTCGGGCTGCTCTGAATTTCGTTGACGAACACAGGGCTTCGTCGACGAAGTGACGTGGCTCGTCGACGAACCTGGCCCTATAAAAGGCGAGAAACCAAGATATTTTTCATTTTCTCTCGCCGCTCTCTCTCTTCTCTCTCTCTCCTACGACTCTCTCTCCCTTCTCTTTTCATTTTCGGCCCCACCAGTCGCTGGATCGACAATCCGAAGCTACCACGACGCTCCTGGCGGAGTTCTCTACGCATCTACCAGAGCGGATCGTCAGGGAATTGGAGTTGGAAATCATCCCAAATTCAAGGTAAGACATTTTAGTCTTCTTTTGGCCTTGTGGTAGTTATAGGAAATGATACAGGCGGAAAAATACTGATGTTTAGTTCTGACAAATATTAGTTTCAGGGTGTTTTGTAGGAGGCCCTGCGGGTATTGGGCTAGAGTACAGTAGGGGCTTTTCATAGTTAAGGTAAGGGATATATGTTATGCAAGGAAATTTCTAAATATTATGCAGTGTATTTATTTACGAAAATTATGTATTACAATATGGTGTGGCTTAAGTATACGTATGTAATATGGGAGTATGTTTTATGAACCGTAGTTTCATGATTTTATGTATTTCAGTGCTATGATTATGTGAATTATAGTACCATGATTTTACGGATTTTATTACCATGATTATAGGAATTACGGATACAATATTATGATTATGTAATTCCAGTACTATGATTTACAGAGTTTAAAGCATGCCATGTTTTCTATTACCATAACATACAGAGTATACAGACAGAGCATTTATAGAGTATATATATAGACAGTTATACAGAGGTAGCATCGAGATGCTACAGTTACAGTATTTACAGAACAGAAAGAAAGCATTATGGTAATTTTGAAAACATGATGAAAATAGTGAAAGAGTATATATGAATATGTATATAGTATCAGACCCTATTGGACCATACAGTTTACAAAGCACGGTACTGTAGTTACATGCAGCATACAGTTTACAGAGTGCAACCGCCTATTCAGATAATAGGCTGTAGGTCGATCGTATAGTGCCCTTGACGTGGACAGGCTCCCCATCAGATATGGGTAGAGGTGGGCAGATTGACCGAGGGAGTATAGTGATTTACCTGGTCGGCCAGCTAGTGTAGATCCCGCCTACGAGTCGCACAACCCTGTCATGAGGGGTTAAATCATGACATACAGATATCCACAGGGGAAGTTTTACAGTTATTATTATGTATATTATGATTTACAGAGACAAGGGAATTACTTATGTATGTTAGAAGTATTTTGAATATTAAGTTAAATACAGATGTGTTAAATGACATGAAATTGGTAATGAATATCATGATTTATACTGTATTTATAGATCCAGATGTTCATGATTATATGGAAACGGATTTTTATGATATGATGACTCATTTGTCACACACTAGTAATAGCATATATCGCCTTACTGAGCGTTGGCTCATCCCAATTGATTTAACATTTTTCAGGTGATCTAGGTAGGTGAGCAGATCAGGCTCGCAGGTAGAGGGGTGTCTGTAGTGCCCTGACAGCAAAGTGAGTACAGTGGAGGGTTTTTGTATTTGCCCTAACTAGCTGAGGGCAATTTTGGGGATTTAGTAACTCATGTATATATTCTTTTGGGTAATATGATAGCACTCTGGTATTGTACAGTATGGTATATCATTATGTATGGAAATGTTTATTTGTATTATGCTTCTCGCTGCTTAGGATTATGTTATGGTATCAGAGTATGATAATTACTACAGTGGAAAAAAAAATATTCAGATAATTAGGCAGGTCGTTACAAGACAAGTGGAAATAGGAACACCACATTAATAGAGGAGTTATACAGAAAATGAAAAATAGGTAGAGGTGATTTTAGTTTTTTTGAAATCAAATGTTCAATTTATAATGTTTTGGCGACTAATCTTGACGATCAATTTTAAGAAAAATTACAAACTAGATATGTAGATTTAACATTAATTCAACTCAATAATTATATGATAAAATTATCTTCATCTCCAATCATAAATCAAATATTTTATTTTTTAGCACGAGCTTCATTTTAACTACCAAAGAGATTAAGAAAAAGATTCTCTTTGTCTATAATACCTAAGACAAATATATTTTAGTATTTTAAGAGGATATAACTTTAAAGTTTTTATTTTAGTAATAAATTCATTCATATGCTTTGCATAGAATTGTTGTTAATTATTTTCAATTATTCATAATAAATATAATAAAAATGAAAATCATACCACAATCAATATTTTTTAATGCTTTTCTCTCGTGGTGAAAATTATCTAAGACTTCTTATCTTAGAGAATAATACCCCATCAATTTGTATTTTTAGAATAATAGCGCAAAGTAAAAATACATTACTACTTCTAATGTGAACAGGCACAAAATAAAATAAAAGCAATAATTTTTTTAAAAAAAATTTAATCTAAGTAAATACGTAAATTATGCCGCCCTCCATCATGGTAGATCAAAATGTTAGTTTGGTAAAATCCCTTTTCTCTTTCCTTCGGTTTCCTTACTTCTTATACAATTTTTCTTTTGTATTGCCGTGTTCAAAAGTTCCTTACATAGCCAAAAAATAGACAATTAGAACAGGAATAATAATAATAATAATAATAATAATAATAATAATAATAATAATAATAATATTAATATTATTATTATAGATATAAATTATCAATAATTTTTTAATAGGTAAGTAGATAAGAGAATTATATTGTGACACCTCAAACCCGCCAAGTGGGGAGCGGGTGCCACGTGTTCTATTTGCCTGTATCTGATACTCAAATATCAATTATGCAGCGGAAAAATAAACTAATATCATTTATAACATACCAGAATTCTATAAACATATCCCAAAAGGTAATCTCCAACATCCAGTATTCACAAATATATACATCTCAGAAAACTTAAACGAATCCAAAATATACATCAAAAGTCTATACCCTTTCTCTCTCTCTCAAAAGTGCTACGCCAACCCTGAGCTCACTAAGCTTGATCACACGGAGGTCCTAGAAAAGATGAAATTCATATCAGGTGAGACACATTTCATTAAGACGGAATAGATTAATACCAATATATGGCTATCATGAGGTTTGTGTACAAAATATAATCATCATTTACAAATTAATCCACAATTATGAAATCATTATCTATCCCTACTCACACACATGCAGCTTATTTTATTAACGAGAGATTCCCAAGAATTGGAGTGATTACCCGCCCATACAAGTAGTACCCCTCTGCTCTGATACCTTATGCAACATATGGTTACAACTGAAGCATATCAGGGTACTTACCTTACTCGGTAAGCCCTCAAGTGGATAGTTTATCTTGTATTCACACACATTCACACAAATGTTTATCGGCGAAGGTTCTCGAGAATATGGAAAATTACCCTCCTATACAAGTAACTACCCTCTGCCCTAATACGCTATGCAGTCGGATATAGCTACATTTGATACCTATCAGGACACTAGCCTTTCTTAGCAAGCTCTCGGGCGTAGAATTCACCTCGCCCCAAATAAATATAATACTATAATATATAATACATTTATACTTTACTTTAAATCTGATATCTCTGTAACACTCATCTCTTCATGATCTCAGTTCCCACATTTTTCAGTATTTCACATCACATAAATTCATTTCACAATTCATATCACCTGTCTTCACATGCTCAATATTCACAAATAATTCACATACGCTGTTCTCATGTAATAGATTAGTTAAATTAACAATTATGCATTTAGAACTCATTGTCAGATGGATAATTACTGACATGCTTCCTCCCATACACACATAAAGAAATGAGAAATCCTTTTTATAAGTCGTTAACTCGACCAATCTCGTCGACGAAATGATGTCTTCGTCAACAAGTTGCAGAAGGTCGTTCGTCGACAAAAGAAAGATTTCGTCGATGAACCCTAATCCTGAAATTTCTGTTGTTCGGGATCTCTTCTTCGATGACGCCTGAACTTCGTCGACGAACCATAGAAGAACTTTCGTCAACTAAAACAAGGGATTCGTTGACGAAATCTTCTGTTTCCTCTTTAAAATTTTTCCTTTCATCATTCCTTTATTATTTACCATAAATAAATTTCCCAAATTTCTACATATATGACAAATTTTGTCATCCCATGCCCTTGTCATCAATAGCTTCATCACCGACCTCTATAGTGAAATAAATTGTGTCACATGCATTGAAAATTAAAACGGTATAAAACAATTTCAAGTCTTTATAATTATTTTTATCGAAAGTGTGAAATTGATTCCTTTATATTGGTTCTTTTGTAATTCATGCACTCTTTACGTGTGTATGTAAAAGTCTAGAACTTTTTTATTCAACCAATGAAAATTTAAAATGCAATAAATTTCAATTCTTTGTATTTTGTATTAATTAGTATCATTTATAATCCAAAAGTAAAGAAATTGTCAAAAAATAAAGTAAAACTCATGTCATTTAACTTGTATTGAATAATGAAAAAAAAGTATACATAAGAAGGTGCCCTAAAAGTTTCTTTAATCAATTAATAAAAATCAAATAAAAATTGAATTAGATGATAAATTTACATAGCATATTAGCATTTGCTGTCTTCGCTGAAATTTTCATAATAGGTGCGTAAGTGTGTTTAAACTATAAAAAAATAAAAAATAAAAATTTGAATTTTATATTCACCCCCTCTCCCCAAGGCCCTCAAAATAATTTATGTTGTTCTCATATATCAAAGATTCAAAATTGAAAATGAAATTATTATCCCTTCCAAAATTAATTTTCCCTACCTGCAAAATTGCAAATTCTAGGTTTTTAGCATAAATGGTCATTATATTTATAAATTACTGTAAATTTAATTTTAATATATTATTTTAATTTTTCAATTAAAAGTATCACGAAAGTCATACATCTATAAAAACTTAATCTTTTTAGTTTTTACATTGAAAATTTAAATTTTTTATATTTTAATCTTAAAAACTAATATATATATATATATATATATGCGAGATTAAAAAATGAACCGCTTCTAATTAATTATACCGTCAACATACAAACCTAGGGCCTCCAATTAAAAAAATCAATTAAAATTTTTAATTGAACTACTAAATTTATTTGGCGTGTTAGTTCATTAAATTCATAAGTCAAAAGTAACGGTAACAAGTTACCTTTTTATTAAAAAAAAAAAAAAAGTAAAGTGATAATGACTAGTTTTTTTTTTAAAAGTAAATGGCCTCTAGAACAAAAAATAAAAGAAAGAAAAAAATGATGATGGTGACAAGAAAACAGAGCACGCAAGGTGTAATCATAATCATGAACAACTTTTGGGGTAGCTCTCTCTCTCTCTCTCTCTCTCTCTCTCTCTCTCTCTCAACCTTCTCATTTTTAGAACACCATGTCTGTGTATACGTAGGACCTAACTTTAGTTCACAGCCACATTAGGTTACGCAGCAAAACTCCAAACTGTCCACGTACCCATCCAACCCACTATGGTCGTGTCTCCTTCTATGCCTCACCAATCTCCATTTCTAGCTCACCATATCAAAATTTGAAAGCCCATGTTGTGTCACATGCACCCAACAAAATTTCAACTCCACCACTCTTCTCCTCTATTTTTAAATTAATGACTAGAGTTTGTAACCTTCTTATAATTTTATTTTTGGTAGGATAGTGTTTGGTCCATTATTTTATTAAAAATTATTAAGAGATTAAATAATTTAATTATATTATATTTTAGACAGTTAATTTAATTTTTAAATTATTAATAATATTTGCTTACATTTGTTTATTTGAGTCTACTTAAATCTAATGGTTTGATGGGTATAAACAATGTGTATGAATATAAATATGTATTTAAAATAAAAGAACGATTTGATGGCAAATTGATTAATTATTTTTGTAACACCAATGCAACAATTTTCTTTTACAAGTATCTAATTAAATACATATTAATCAAATGAAAAAAAAAAATTAAGTTCAACTAAGTTGATAGTTCACTCCGGCCTCATCTTGTTACCTTTATGTGTTTGCTTGTTCTTTTTCTTTTCTTTTCTTTTTTTTATTTATTTATTTTTTTTTTGATACATAGGAAAAAAGAGTACATTTAATATGCTAGTTAGGCTACATTAAGATTTCTTAGTCCATGTTTGGTGCAAGAAGAATAGCATCTCTTAAGAAGGGATACATAGTCACTTATGTAGGATAAGGTTGGCTAGTTTCCCCAAGGTGAACCCTCCTTAATCATCTCCTTCAGCAACCACTTCCTGCGTGCAGGGAGCACTCTCCTCCCTCAGTGTCTTATTTGACAGCAAGTGAGCAAGTTTTTATAGTTTTTGATGTTTAAAGCGAAATTCTTCATTTTTTGTTCAATGTAATTGGCAATTATGAGTTCATGGATTTTGAGTTTTGGATTTTATTTGGGATTTTTAATCTTTGTTGAGTTGGATATGTTGATTATAGTTGGGGTGATTGAGAGTAGCAAGGATCTTTTTATTTTTATTGGATGTAAGTTTTTCTGCCAAAAATTGGCTAGTTGATATAGACTAATCTTTGATTGCGACCACTTGCAAGGAATCGAACAAGAGAGGCTTGGAGGACCCAAAGTGTACTCCGATGGGATCGTTCTAATGCCTAAGTTATTGATTGTGGATGAAAATGAGATGCTTACCTTCTCTCCGAATGTCCCTTTTATAATTGGGGATGACATGCTCCTATTAAATTTGACATTTATTTGCTAGTTATTTTGATTGTGGGGGTTTCATCTTGGTTTAATGGTAATAATTTGAAGTTAATTGCAAAACCTTGATTTTTGTCTTACATTAATTTGTTTTTTCAATCTTATTTTTATGTTATATTAGTTGTCTCCCACCTTACTCTCGAGTTAAATAAATTTAGTTCGAAAACTCAAGAGTCTGCTTTGTGTCTGTGGCTTTTGTTCAATTTAAGTGGTTTTGTGTCTTATTTGAGAAAATCAAGGCTTAATCATTTCTTTTAAGTTTTCACCAGAAGCATGTGACTTATTCTGGGCCAACCTTGAGGTCCCCAACTCAATTCGAGCTACTGAGTTTGGCCCAATTTATATTAATTGAAGGGTTCGTGGCTGAACCCAAGCCGATTAAAGGGTCTTTGGCTTAGTCTAAGTTGTTTGAGGGTTGATCGGCTCATCCAAGATGAATTGATGAATCTCTAAGCTGCTTAATGAGGATCTCGCTCAATTATAGCTGTGTGAGGGGGACTCGAAACCTTGTATAATCATGGAATCTAATTTGAGCCTTTTTCCTTTATTTAAAGAGTTGATCACTCTTTGGTCCACTTCGAGTGATCAAGTTCAATTTAAGTCTGTTGGCCCACTTTTAGCTCAATTTGAGTAGTTCTTTTGTCTATTGATTACTTTTTTTTTTTATTTACTGATCAACTCTTTTACTGAGTAGATTCTATCTATTGAGCAATTCTATCTATTGAGTAACTCTTTTATTTGCTAAGCAATTCTATCAGCAGAGTAGTTTTTTTATCTATTAAGCAACTTTTTTATCTGCTAAACAACTTTTTTGTTAGGCATATTTTATTGCTGAGCAGCCCTTTTATATGTTGTGCGGTTCTATCTATTGAATAGTTCTTTTATCTGCCGAACAACTCTTTTGTTGAGCAGATTCTATTTGCTGAGCAACTTTTTTATATGCTGAGCAGTTTTATCTAACAAGTAACTCTTTTATCTGCTGAGTAGATTCTATTTGTTGAGAACTCTTTATCTGCTAAGTAGTTTTTTTGTTGATCAGATTCTATCTATTAAGCAACTTTTTTATCTACTATGTAGCTCTTTTGTTGAATAGATTCTATCTGTTGAACAATTCTTTTATCTACTAAGCAATTTTTTTATCTGTTGAGCAAATTCTATCCACTAAGCAACTCTTTTATCTACTGAGCAGGTTTTTTTGTTAAGCAAATTCTATCTACTGAGTAGTTTTATCTACTGAATAGCTCTTTTATCTACTAAGTAGCTCTTTTCTCTACTAAGTAGCTATTTTATTTGCTGAGTAACTCTTTTATCTGTTGAACAATTATTTTGTTGAGCAGATCCTATTTGCTGAGCAACTTTTTTAGCTACTAAACAATTTTATCTATTGAGTAGCTCTTTTATCTACTGAGCAGTTATTTTTAAGTACTGAGTAGCTATTTTGTCAAACGGATTCTATTTTTTGAGGAACTCTTTTATCTGCTGAGCAGTTCTTTTATTTGTTGAGCAGCTCTTTGGCTAAGTAAATAATTCTATTTGCCGAGCAGCTTTTATCAATCATGCATTTTTAGGCCTTATAAGTAGTACTCATTAGATGGGCATGGGTCGTGCTTTGCTCTTTTGTTTTTTTGTCTCATGAGTTGCGCTTATCAAGTAGACATGTTTTCTAGCCTTATAATCAATGCTCATCATAAAGGTCATTCCTGGTTAGCCATGCTTACTTTTGAGTTGCCTTATGAATTGTGCTCATTAAGTAGACATGTCTTTGGGTCTTATGAGTAGTGCTCATTAAATGGGTCATTCTTGGTGAGGCATGCTCACTCCTAGGTTGCCTCATGAGTTGTGCTCATCAAGTGGACATGTCTTCAAGCCTTATGGGTAGTGCTCATTAGATGGGTCATTCTTGGTGAGTCATGCTCACTCCTAAGTTGACTCATAAGTTGTGCTAATCAAGTGGACATGTCTTCAGGTCTCATGAGTGATGCTAATCAGATGGGTCATTCTTAGCGAGTTGTGCTCACTCATAGGTTGCCTCATGAGCTGTGATCGTCAAGTGGGCATGTTTTTGGGTCTCATTATCGGTGGTCATCAAATGGGGCGACTTTCCAGCAGTTAGTGTATAAGATTTTCAAAGATCTCCTAGAATTCTATGGAGGCTTATATGAATGACATGTTGGTAAAGAGTTTAAAATTTGATGATCACGAGAGGGATTTGAGGAGAACATTTGAATTAATTTGTAAGCACGGAATGAGATTAAATCCCACCAAGTGCACATTTGGCATGTTGACAAGAAAGTTCTTAGGGTTTGTGGTGACCCATAGAGGGATAGAGGTAATTAAATCCTGACAAAATCCAAGCCCTAAAGGAGATGCGTGCCCCATATTGCTAATTCATTCATGGTAGTGAACCTCCCAAATGAAATTAGATTTTAAAAACTTCATTACTTCCTTATCAATCACCTTGATTCACTCAAAAGCAAAGTTCCTCTTTTTTCACTTCACCGGGCGATGACAAGGATCCACTTAGAGCTTGTATTCAATAACTGAGAGATCGAACCCAAACATATCATCAAAGGACCAGGAAAAACATTTCTGCATACTCCCACAATAATCTCAAAAATTTTGTCTTCAATGAGTCTAACAACTGGGCCCCTAATTGGACACACTTCTTTTGGTTGTCTTCCCATAAGGGGATGTTGATAAAATACTCAACTGGTGTATTGACTTGTGGGTTTGAGCTCCTCATGTCAAGGTCTTCTATGGTCAAAGCCTCACACCTTTCTGTTCTACCCTTTAGAACCATTACATAACAACTACGAGTTGTCGTCTGGTCCCTTTTTATCTCCCTTATTTTGTAAGGGGTTAAGAATTTAACCTTCAAGTGGTAAGTGGAAGTGACAGCTCGCGCTACATTGATTGCGAGATGCCCCAATATTACATTATAGATGAAAATACGGTCCACCACTAAGAAGTTTGACATGAAAGTGATCTGATGTGATGGCGTACCCATTGTCAGTGGGAGCGTGATTGTGCCCAAGGGGTGAACCACATCTCCTATAAATCCAACTAAGGGTGTTGAAATGGGCTTCAAGCATTCTACCCTTATCTTCATTTCTTGTAAGACCGACTAGAAAATTATGTTGGCTAAACTTCCAATATCTATCAATATCCTTATTACCCTATAATTGGCAATAACTAATGACACTACCAGAGCATTGTCGTGTGGTTGTTGAATTCCTCTCATATCTTCTTTTGTAAGGGTAATAACCTCATCCTACCGCAATTTTTTCTGACTCTGCATATGGTCATCAACTAGGAAAAACTGCTTTGCATACCTTTTCCTTGCTTCGCCACTATTTCCTCCACTAGCTGGTACTCCGAAAATCATAGCAATCTCTCCTATAACCTGCTCTTCTTTTTAAATGGCTTCTGGTTTTTGCTGATTGTGTGCCTTGACTCGATGATCGTTCAATTTTACGAATTTTGACAAGTTTCCTCACCATATCAGAGCTTCAATTTCATCTTTCAGATGGACACATTCCTCCATAGCATGCCCATAGTATTTATGGAACTTGCAGAATTTTGAGGTGTTTCTTTTGTATAATGAGGTCCGTATGGGTTCTCCTTTGAACTGTTGGATGCTTTATTAATCACCTGCTTTTTACCTCCCTTGAGTGCTTCATCAATGCCTCTTGGGTTCTTCTTTTTCAAACCACTCCTTATTGTGGTGATAACCTCTTCTAATTTGATATACTTTTGAGCCCATGTTGTCAGCTCACCCATATTGATTGGGGTATTCTTTCCCAACAAATTTAAGAAATACCCTAGTTGAAAAGCTATTGTCAAAGTCACTACTGCTACCCCATCATCTAAGTTTTGGATTTCTAAAGTTGCATTGACAAAGCAACACATGAACTCTTTCAATGCTTCTTTCTTCCCTTGAACAAGACTTATCAAGTGAGTTGAAGGTTTCTCCATTTTTCGATTACTGACGAAATGCCCTCTAAATTGTTGATTTATCTTAGAAAAGAACCCAAGTGAGTTGGGCTTTAGAGTTTGGTACCATGACCTAGCATTCCCCTTTAGATTCACTACAAATGCTCTGCACATGATTGCGTCGGGCACACCTTACAATTGCATCAATACTGTAAAAGTGTCAAGGTGGTATAGGATCTGACAGCCTATCATACCCTTTAATGTTTGACATCTTAAACTTACTTGGTAAAGGAATCTCCATTACCTCTTTTGTAAAATAGGGGTTAGAAGACTTGGTTGACGTCTCTCCTATATAGGAATGGTTGCGCACCTTCTTCACTAGTTTCTCTAGCTGATCAATTTTCCTAAAGTTTTTTCAAGCTCCTAAGATCGCTTCTCATAAATACCCACACTATTGGCATATTCTATCTTTTTGGTTGGGTTTGATATCTTTATAGTTACTTCTTGTGGTATCACTGCCTTCCCACTAGGTGTTGCTTCTATCTGGGTGGCTTTTGGAGCAAATTTTGTATAATCCTCTTCTTCTTTTTTTCTTTTTTCTTTTTAAATGTAGGATCATACTGAACATGTCTTCCACCTTTTTATAAAGCCAAAAATTCACTTAGGGGCACACTTGGTGATGAGTTATTTACTAGGGTGGAATGAATTGATTGGGGTGATTGATCCCCAACAAGAAGTTCTGACTTTGAATTATGCGACGTGGTCATTATCAAATATAGAAATCCTCTTGTTTCCTACAGACGACACCAACTTTTGTTGAAAAAAAAATTGTTGGTTGAAGTAGACTAATATTTGACTGCAACCACTTGCGAGGATCCGGAGTGTACTTTGGAGGATAGCTCTGATGCCTAAGTTAGGGACCGTGGGAGGGTAAGATTGCAACAGTAAAAATAAGGGATAAGAGTGAGATGCTTACCTTCTCTCCAAATGTCCTTTTTATAATTGGGGATGACATGTCTCTATTAAATTTGACATTTATTTGCTAGTTGTTTTTATGGTGGAAGGTTTCATCTTGGTTTAATGGTAATAATTGGAAATCAACTACTAAACCTTGATTTTTGTCTTTCATTAATTTATTTTTCCAATCTTATTTTTACGTCATAAGTAAGGAAGAAGAAGAAGATGATGATTATTGATAGAGGAAGGTATGTTATGTTCATTTAGATAGTATTTTGGAGTACGAATTTCAAACTTTACATTTAAATTTGCATAAATTTGGATGAAATTTAATATGATTTTGTATTTAAATTTTTCTAAATCCACACAAATCTAAATTCAAAACCTAAAACCCAACTAAGCTTCCAAATATAAATTAGAGTTTTGCTCATTTTAATGGTTAACCTTATACTATGAGTGTTATGTTCTAAGCATCGGACATGATGGTAATCAAGTTATCCGGTCTAACATAATTCTCTAAGCCTTACGGGTATATTTGGATCAAGGATTTTTCTTGGAAAAAGGAAAGAAAATAAAAATAAGGATGAAACTTATTTTCCCTTATATTTTCCTTCTTTATTAAATACTATCAAAGATGTTAACCGTTGTAGCCTAGGAGTATATATGTGTGCCCCACAGCAGATATACAATATAGAGTTAAAGGGGGGGGGTGAATGACTCTTTTTGCGTATTCAAGATTTTCTCTCTACAAAAAAAAAGTCTTGGCAAGATGGCAAGCAATTATATCACAATATATAAAATATAAATTAAGCACAAGACCTAAATTAAAGAGTATAGAGAGAGAAAACTTAATAGTGGAGTTTTAACGTGGTTCGGCACCAAGTCTACGCCCATGCCTTAGCACCAAGTCAAGGATTCTACAATCCACTATAATCGCTCCTTCCCCAGCGGAGCAAGCCTTACAAACTCGGGAACAAATCCCTACCGCTCACAAAGAGCCTTTACCGATTTGATTCACAAAGAACCTTACAACTTGGTTCACAAAGAACCTTTCATAAGAAGATAGAAGATTACAAAGAATGCTCCTTACAATGAGCAAATATGATTTACAGCTCAAACCTCACACAACTCTCTCAAGAAATGATTCAAACAAAATTTAGAGGACAAGAGAGTTTGAACACTTTGTGAATATGAACTATATGCAAGGTGCAATGTGCTAGGTTTTTGGATTTAAAGATATTTCTCATAAATATGATCAACAATAATCAAAAACTTTACTTAACAAGTTTAGGAACTTGTATTTATAGCCCAAAGCCCCTAGTAGCCATTAACTAACCGTTGGGAGCAATCCCCAATCAAAACTAGCCATTTTATGCTCGTTAGGACGCTGGGCTCAAGACCGCTCGTCGATGAGTCCGCATACACATCGACGAGCCCCACATACACACTAGTCGATTAGTGCTTGTTCTCATCGAAGAGACTCCTATGCAAGTCTCAGGTGAGTCTCGCTATCTCTTCGTCGACGATTCCCCAGTATACGTCAATGAGTCACCTTCACACACCAGTTGATGAATCCCCTGCATTCGTCGATGAGTCACCTCTGCAATTTCAGGAGCTCTCAGGATCTTTTTGTCGACGAGTACCCTATGTAGGTCGACGAGTTCCTCATACATACTAGTCAACGAGTCCATGTGATCGTCGACGAGTCACCTGTGGTTGAAACTCACATACTGTTTATTCTTTGTTCAAAAAACCTTTTAACACTTAAAACATTTCTTGGACAAAATATGAGAAAGATATTAAGTCTAATGAAGTTCAAAACTTGTCCAAGTGAGTTTCCCCTTGATTATAAGATATCTTGTTAATAAAAACCTATTTGAAACCTCGTTTGATATCTTATATGCTATTATGTTCTTTTATGAAAAATACTTGACTTCTTTGAAGCTTTTGGACATAAGACTCATTTTGACACATTTGGGACCAAGTATTAAAATGTTTGTATAATCAAGATGTTAAAAAATTTTCCCCTTGAAAACCATGTTTTGAGTTTAGGATTCATTTAACAAACTCTTTAAGTTTAACTTTGAAAACCATGAAAGGTGAGTTTGTGTTTATGTCTTTAGTGCAATCCTATAAACTCATGTGTCCTAGTATGCATGTGTTTTGCTCAACTCTTACTCAGAAATCATGCAGAAACAAAACGCAATGTTACAAACTGAACCTACCACTCATACAACCCTTATTACAAATAATTCAACAATTATAAAACATCCAGTTGTGCTTGGATCCTTCCGAGTATGTGTCCATTTGATCTTTCCTTCTTGATGCCTAATTGGTCCGATCTTTGCCTCTCACTCGGTACTTCAAGCATTTGTCACTTGTACCTCTACTAACCATAACTACAAAGATAGGAAAACACTGAGACTTAGTATGTGTCCCCTCTAGGTATGCCCAGAGTATGCTTGTACGTACACACTAGATTAATATACATTTACATTTACCGATAAAAAAAAATGATATTGTAGCTCACAAGGCTAACATTCTCCCCTCTTTTGATGATGTCTAACTTATTACTAATTTACTTAATCTTTGCATTTGAGATAAGCTAACTTAGAGCTACTAATGGGTTGTTATCATAAAAACAATGCAATTAAACTCACATTGCCTCTAAGGCTAGCATTTTCCCCCCTTTTGATGATGAAAAACCATTGGTGTTCTCCTAAAGGGTATATATTAAAACTCCCCCTCAAAATATGCATATTGTTAAATGATTAACATTTGCTCCACTTTACTATATGAGTAACGCCCCGGTCCTTTATACGATCCCAGAGTGCTACTACACATACGGAATACCTATATTTGATAAACATACATAAACAACCCGCCCTAAACAGGGACAAACGGGTGTAACTCATGCATAACTGTAATCAAGCACAGCGGAAAATATAAACATTCTCATACAGGGTTCTATAAGACATATACCAGAGTTCTATCTGTATTTTCAGTACATAAGAAACATGTTTAAAACATAATCATATTACAACCTCCTTACATTCTATCAAGCTAACAAACCAATACTATTACAAAAAACTTACATCCACTAACAAGACTATAAACGCCAAAGTCCCTTTAGAAGAACTAGGACCGACGTCCTGTAGGATCTTAAACAAAGGTTGTAAGATTGGGGTGAGACACTTCTTAGTAAGGTGGAAGATATTACAACAACACGTGACTACATAAGTTTATTCCAGTTAAAAACAGTTGCACAGTATTACATACACAGTACAGCACTATCAGAGATATATACACATAATACGGCATCATTACAAGCGAGAGTCCCCAAGGTTAGGGTAGGGTACAAGCTCATACGTTGTACGGTTCCCTCCATACGATACTCAACCTTGTGACTTTACCCATTTTCAGTTTTTAAATCATGTATATGAAAATTTAGGACAACGACCAGCTTTGAAACTTCCGTAATATGCCTAATTACCTCGTGGCACGAGTTGTGCACCAATAACTCTGACAGAGCCCTATTCATGCAAGAACTGTCAAGTATCACATATATAGTCCGACTGCCCCACTTGGTCCATTATTTCACCAGTGGTCCCATTCACTCCTGCAAGCCGACTATCTCGATACCCACATTGATTCACGTGTGTGGTTGCACTGTACCTTACTAGCAAAGGAACCGCGCCTCTAGCTATTTAAAGCATTTGATAAACTGAGTATCTTTCAACTCCTTTAGTAACAAGTTGTGGTCTCAATCAATCATATATATAATTTACAGTAAAACATAACAACCTATGCAGTTCCTGTATTTTCACAACCGTAATCATGCAATCTTTCATGCATTTTTTTCTGTCAGTCAGTGGTTTTAACCGGCACAAACGCTCTCGGTTCAACCCGTTTTTGCATAATAAGCTCAGTGGTTAATCGAAACCTGTTTTCCACATTTCTAGATAACATAATGGAATTCCAGTTTTTACAATCCATTCACAAATATAACAATTCAGTATGTTCCATTCATATCACGTGTCACGTTCATTTCGTCAAAATTCGCTTTAATGAGTGTATAATTCGAAAAATATCATTTGGACCGCAAACCCAGGTATCAAGCAGTTCCTACCTTAGTTTTAAAGCAATTAAAATAGTTTTAGAAAATTTGAAGTTCATATACCAAAAACCCCTATTTTTTTCCAAAAATCGTAAAATCGTAAGAAACAACATTTATACCCGGTAAAGTTTTGCAAACAAAGAGTCAAAATGTGCAGTAAGACAAAATCTAGCTTTCTAGTGGTTTAGTTTAGTAAAAATACTGGTGTAAACAAATCCCCTTACCTTAATCCCGAAAACCAAAACACGAACGAATCGATCTAAAACAACGACCCGGGATCCTCGAAACCTAAAAATCGAAGAACATTACTTCACTATAATCATGACCACTACATAACTACTAAATCAGAAATGAAATCAGATCCTTACCTCAATTTTAGGGAAAAACCCGAAAATCCTCAGATCGAAAATTTGATCCGCTATAAATGTAGAGATTCTCCTCCTAATCTACGTAATGATGTCAGATTGTTGATTCTGGCAACAGATGGCATGGAATCCGAGAGAGAGAGAGAGGGTTGGTTCGAGTTCTAGAGAAAGAGAGAGAGAGAATAAGACAACTTAACAAATAAGAAAAGGATATTCTATTTATAACTAGGTTGACCCGACCAACCTCGTCGACGAGTCGGAGTTCTCGTCGACGATCCTAAGAAGGTCGCTCGTGGTTGAGAAGGTGACCTCGTCAATGAGCCTGAGATTTCAGAATCTCTGAAAATCCATCAATATCTCCTCATCAACAAGCCCCAGCGTCTCGTCGCCGAGCCACAAAAGAGACTTCGTCGACAAGAAATGGTCCCTCGTCGATGAGCTCTATTGTTTTATCCTTTTTAATTTTCCTTCTCTTTTCTTTATTTATTTTCTAGATTCGAGTCCCTACAATATGCATATAAGGCACAATAAAAGCATTTCATATTCATGGAACTTTAACATACAATTCATAAGATAAGACAAGTAATAAGTAAGTTGAACTTTAATGCAACCATAAGCATTCTACCCTGAATGCATTTCACTTCCCCCCCTCACCCTCACATAACACTACACATCATTCTTTTAACAAAGAGCACCAAACAATCATCTCCCCCTTTGATCATCATAAAAGAGAGAGGCATAATTCCTTTTACCAAAAAATGATTTCTCCCCCTTAATCTAAGATTCCATGGTGGTGAGGTGAGTGTGTGCTAAACACATATGCCAAAAAAATTTGCTAAACCATAACATCGGAAGGCCTAGAATGGCTTTCTTACAAACAAATGAATGATGATTTCTAAGAATTATACTCTATGATGCAGATCAATCATTCAATGCAAAATTTCCAAAAGTTGTTATGATTAGCTTTTACTAAAGCTCAAGTTCATGAATGGGATATGTTATGCTATGCTTTTAAGAATTCTACAATATATCCAAGCAAGAGCATAAATCATCAAAACACATCATAGCATGCTTTTGAATAAAAAATCAAAACCTTAGAAATTCACAAGAGAAAACAAGGTTTTTCCAATTACCAAACTTGGAGCATATGTTATTTCATCCCATAAAGTAATGGCCAATATTTCAAAAGGAGGTTAACCAATTTTCAAGATAGAAACAATTAAAGCATTGTATTGGTTTTAATCAAATGAACTCGTTAATATTGGCATGATTATCAAGAGATTTCCAGAAAAATAATTTAATAAAAATTAAAAAGCAAAAACTGGAATTTTCATATTTTGAGCACAAACCAAAAATAAGTGTTTTTATTTTATCATAAAGACAATTTACTTTTTCAACACTTATTCATCTCACCTAGGTGTGGTTTGAATCAACCTAAGGTCCTAAACCTAATTCCTAATCCTAGGTCTTAAGAAAACAATTCAAAGAGCTCATGTGTTTCCTTTTGGTAACCATTCCTCCTTGGGTCCCAAGGGGTTGGTTTTTTTTACAACTTATTCCATTTTTCTTTCTTTGCCTATATTTTCTCTATAAGGGCAAAAATATCTTATGTGACTCTTTCTTTAACAATATAAACAAGTTTTGTTTTCATGCAAGGGTCTTGACTTATTTCCATTATTTTTTCTTGTGGAGGCATACCTATGTGACTCATAAGAGAGGTTTTCAAATTCTTTTTGGAAAAGATGTTTCTTTTAGCTCTTAGGAATTTATTTGAATTTTCTTTACCTCTTATGAATTTGTCATGATCTTCATTTTTCTTTTTCAATATAGCATTATATTTCAAAACATTTTCAATTTGATTTCTCAATTTTTTTACCTCAACTTGAAAAGATCCATGGTCTTTTTGAGCCTTTTCTAAAACCCTCTTATTTTCCTTTTTAAGAGAAATATTTTCCTTTTTTAAGGTGGAACAAAGGCACGATTCTTTTCCTTTCCATTTTGACAATTTATCTTCCAAGCCTTTGATTTTGACATTTAATGTTTCATTTTCTTATTTTAATGAGGATTCTTTAAGTTTAATCATAGCAAGCTCTTTCTCAACATTTTTGTTCTTTCTTTTTGCTAAGGCTAATTCATCATACAATTTTGCACAACTATCATCATAAGGAGTATCATCATCATCTTCCGAGATTGTTCCTTCTTCTTCTTGTTCATTGGCCATGAAGCATTGATGTGCTTCTTTCTCATTTTTGCTCATTTCTTCATTCCTAAAGTTTTGTTCACCTACAAGGAATTTTCTTATGTCACTTAAGAGTGATTCCATACCAACCTTACTATTTTCATCATCTTCTAGAATTTCTTTGGAATTTGTACTACATGATTTAAAAGCAAGACATTTATCCTTCCTAGGCTTTTTAGGATCCAAAGTTGTATTTTTCTTAAGTTCATAAATCATAAGTGACCCAATGAGCTCATTAAGTGTGACTTTGGTTAAATCCTTTGCCTCTTCAATGGTGGTGGATTTTGCATGCCATGACTCGGGTAAAGATCGGAGAACTTTTTGAACATTATCCTCCATAGAAAATGTTCTACCGAGTGCTTTCAAGTCATTTGTTATGTGTGTGAATCGTGTAAACATGGAAGCAATTGATTCACCCTCTTCTATTTTGAACATTTCATATTTTTTAACAACATATAAATTTTAGATTGTTTGACTTGTGACGTACCTTCATACATTACTTGGAGTTTGTCCTAGATTTCCTTTGCGGTGTCACATCCGCAAATGCGATTGTACTCCTCGTCGCAGACAGCACAATAAAAGAAATTTTTTTTTTTTAAATTGAGTTGTGCTAACCTTGATTTAGCATCCGTCAATTCCTCCATTTGTTTTGGTTCACCTTCTTCATTTTTGAATTCGAGGTTTCCCTTGGTGACCACTCTCCACATTTTGAAATCGTAAGATTAAATGAAGATTGTCATACGATTTTTCCATGCCAGGTAGTTGACCCTGTTGAACTATGGTGGATGATCTACGGATTGTCCTTGAGTGATGGGTGCTTCAAACGTATACTCCATGATCTTTACACTCTGGATTTTACTTCGTTAAACTTAAGCGTCTGGCTTTGATACCACTTGTTAACCATTGTAGCCTGGGAGTATATACGTGTGGCCCATAGCGGATATACAAAATAGATTCAAAGGAGGGGATGAATGGCTCTTTTCACGTATTCAAGATTTTATCTCTACAAAACACAAGTTTTGACAATATGACAAGCAATTATATCACAATATATAAATAATAAATCAAACACAAGACATCAATTAAAGAGTATACGGAGAGAAAGCTTAACACTAGAGTTTTAATGTGGTTCGGCATCAAGCTTACGTCCACGCCTTAGCACCAAGCCAAGGATTCCACAATCTTCTATAATCGCTCCTTCCCTGGTGGAGCAAGCCTTACAAACTCAGGAACAAATCCCTACAACTCACAAAAAGCCTTTACCGATTCGGTTCACAAAAAACATTTCACAAGAAGATGGAAGATTACAAAGAATACTCCTTACAATGAGAAAATATGATTTACAACTCAAACCTCACACAACTCTCTGAAGAAATGATTCAAACAAGATTTAGAGGACAACAGAGTTTGAGCACTTTGTGAATATGAACTATATGCAAGGTGCAATGTGTTAGGTTTTTGGATTTAAAGATATTTCTCACAAATATGATCAACAATAATCAAAAATCTTACTAAACAAGTTTAGGAACTTGTATTTATAGCCCAAAGCCCCTAATAGCCATTGGGAGCAATCCCCAATCAAAACTAGTCGTTTTCTACCCATTAGGATGCTGGGCTCGAGACCACTCGTCAATGAGTCCACATACACATCGACGATCCCCACATCCACACTAGTCGACGAGTGCATGTTCTCGTCGATGAGACTCCCTTGCAAGTCTCAGATGGGTCTCAGTATCTCTTCGTCGATGATTCTCCTGTATACGCGACAAGTTACCTTCACACACCAGTCGACAAATCCCTTGTATTTGTTGACAAGTCACCTCTGCAATTTCAACTGCTCTCGAGATCTTTTTGTTGACGAGTACCCTATGTACATCAACAAGTTCTCATACATATTAGTCCCTGAGTCCATGTGATCGTTGGCGAGTCACCTGGGCTGAAACTCACATATTGCTCATTCTTTGTTCAAAAAACCTTTTAACACTTAAAACATTTCTTAAACAAAATATGAGAAAGATATTAAGTCTAATGAAGTTCAAAACTTGTTTAAGTGAGTTTCCCCTTGATTATAAGATATCTTGTTAATAAAAACCCATTTGAAAGCTCGTTTGATATCTTATATGCCATTATGTTCTTTTATGAAAAATATTTGATTTCTTTGAAGCTTTTGGACATAAGCCTAGTTTTGACACATTTAGAACAAAGTATGAAAATGTTTGTAAAACCAAGATTGTAACCCGAATTAAAAATGGAATTTAAATGATAAAAGAAAGAGGAATGGAAACAAAAAATAAAGAAGGAAGCTACCAAGCCTCGTCGACTAACACAGGGTTTTGTCGACGAAGTCTTTAAGAATTTCGTCGACGAGAAAATACCGAAAGGGGTTCTGAGGCAGCCTGAATTTCGTCGACGAATACAGGGTCTCGTCGACAAAATTTATGAAGAACTCATCGACGAAGATCGAGTTCGTCGACGAATTCTGCTGTCTATATATATGAAAAATCCGATTTTTATTTCATATGAAGCTTCCTCTCTCTCACTCTCTCTCTCCTCTTCGGCCCTCTCACTCTCTCTCTTCGATTTTGGGCTAGTTTTACGCTAAATCGAAGATTTGAGGCTACCACGACGCTCCTGGTGAAGTTCCCTACAAGTTTGCCGGAGCAAATCGTTGGGGAAACGAAGTTGGAAATCATCCCAGAGTTAAGATAAGGCTTTTTAAGCCAAATTAGACTTTATGGTAGTTATAGAAATTGATGTACGCATGAAAATACTGATGATTAATACTGGGAGTTTTGAGTTTCAGGGTATTGAGTAGGAAATCTTACGGGGGTTAGGCTAGGATTTTAGGGGGCTTTCTCAGTAGTCGGGTAAGGGAATAAACTAAAGCTGTAATTTTCCACGCAATTTATTATTAATTATAAGTAAGTTTATTTTCAGAAAAGCAAATGTTATAGTTGTATATGATAGATGAAATGTATGTTTGGAAAATACTATTATGATGATTAAAATGTATATGTATGTATGAGATGTAAGAAAAGCACGATTTCAAAATATGAAATATGACTTTTAACAGCATATGTGTGGCATGAATATTATTTTTACGTGAAATGTAATATGATATGGAAGATTTTACGAGTAAGCATGTTTCAGGTACTATGTAAAGATGAATTATGTTGTGATGGAAATATGATAAATGATGTATTTTCAGAATATATATATATATATGTACCAGAAACGATTCTGGCGCGAGGCTATATTTATGATTTTAGGCGCGAGGCCGTATTTACTATGATTTTGGCACGAGGCCATATGTATGATTTCGGCACGAGGCCGTATCTATGTTTTTGGCACGAGGCCGTGATGATGTTATGTATGTTCATGTATTATATGTTATTACAACCAGGATGTTAGTTTAGTTCAGTTCAAGGCTCGGTATCGTAGCTATATTGTAGATCAGATATCTACTTCAGATTAGTGCTAACCATCCCACGAGGGGATGAGAGATGGATAGTCAATGTGGCTTTCAGTAGAGTGTGGACGTCCACCTGGCAATCCGGACCACGATGTGGCGGGCCCATCGTACTTACAGACATATTTGATTCAGCAGTGGTCGGCCAGCCATTGTCGAGTCCCGCCTTCGGACTGCACAACCCGTCATGGGGAGTAATACGTGACATTAGCTAGCTATTCATCCTGAGTTTGTTTTCAGTATTACGAGTTATAACAGATGTTTATGTATGTTATGATTTATCAATGAATATGAAAGTACATGATTATCTAGTATGATATTGTGATTATTTTTAGAATTATGAAATGTACTGTATATGTATAAGCACTTTAAATATTCATGTTGTCATACAGCTGTATTTAGTTTATTTTCCCTTACTGAGAAGTGTTTCACCCCCAACATTAATTAACTTTTCAGGAAACCGAGAGAGACCGGCGGGTCAAGGCCGTCGTTAAGTGATTGATGCTTCCCTACTAAAAGGGTAAGCGTCGAACTAGGACTAGGAGATTTTTGTTGTATGGTCTTAGTGATGTTTTTGATTTTTTGGAGATTGTACATATAAACAGTATACTGATGTTAATAGAAAGCTCTGGTATTATGTTTTATGATTGGATGTTGAGATTTATGTTTACTGCTGCTAGGTTTATCGCTATGTTTGATAGATGTCCCCGCTACCCACGGGTTCGGGTTGACTATTTCATTTATTATGTGATATTTTATATTAAAAAATTGAGGGACGTTATATTATTAAAAAATTTTCCCTTTGAAAACCATGTTTTGAGTTTAGGATTCATTTAACAAACTCTTTAAGTTTAATTTTGAAAATCATGAAAGGTGAGTTTGTGTTTATGTCTTTAGTGCAATCCTACAAACTCATGTGTCATAGTATGCATATATTTTGCTCAACTCATACTCAGAAATCATGCAAAAAAAAAGAATGCAAGAGTTACAAGCTGAACCTACCACTCACACAACCCTTATTACAAATAATTGAACAATTATAAAACATTCGGTTGTGCTTGGATCCTTCCAAGTATGTGTCCATTTGACCTTTCCTTCTTGACGCCTACTTGGTCCAATCTTTGTCTCTCACTTGGTATTTCTAGCATTTGTCACTTATATCTCTACTAACCATAACTGCAAAGATAGGAAAACACTAAGAACACACAAATAGGTTAATATCACCAAAACATATTAAATATGATATTGTGACCAACAAGACTAACATTCTTCCTTTTTTTGATGATGTCTAACCTATTACTAATTTACTTAATCTTTGCATTTAAGATAAACTAACCTAGAATCACTAATGAGTTGTTATCATCAAAACAATGCAATTATAAGCTCACATAGCCTCTAAGGCTAATAAAAGACAAAAATTTGTTTTAATATGATTAAAAATTAATAAAAACTAAACATTAATGATGTGTAGAATCAAGATTTTGATTATAGATTTGGTATGTTTTTTAATTTTTTCTCACTTTCTTCGATAACCAAACATAAAAATGTGGATTTCTTAATGTTTTTCTTTCATTTTCCCATGAAAATATAAGAGAAAAGAAAAAAAAATCAAAAAATCAACATTTTCTTATTTGGTTATCAAGGAAAGTAAGGAAGAAAATTTATAAAAAAAAATACTAAATCTATAAAAAAAAATTTAATTTTATATATAATTAATATTTAGTTTTTCTTAACTTCTAGTCATATTAAAACATACTATCATTCTTATAGTATTTAATAGAGAAAGGAAATAAAAGAGAAAATGAATTTCATCCTTATTTTTCTTTTCTTTCCTTTCCTTCACTTGAGTAAAATCTTTAATTCAAACAGTGATACCTATTTAATTAGAATTTAGAAATTTGAGATTTGAATCAAATAGGCACAAAGGAACTTAAAATGAGAGATGGACTATCTCCCGATATACAGCCCAAATCCAATATAAACTTCTTAACGATCGAAAAAGTAAAGAAAAGAAAAAATCACAAGAGAAATAAAAATAACAACTCCAAAAGGCTACAGCTAAGAAAAATAGTAGCTGTAAACAAATCTATATTTGAACCATAAAGCTTTGCAACTGCTGCTAGTCATGTACCCCCATAACTGTCCAATGCCGAAAGCAATGGCTCTCCCCTCTCATAAAAAAAACAAAAACAAAAAAGATGGATCTGATAAAGGTTTTTCCTTTTACTTTATTTTTTTGTAAAGATGGGCAGTGAGTGTGATGAAGGAGACTGGGCTTAAAAACAAGGGAGAGTACTGGGAATAGATTAAGCAATTATTGCATTAAGAATTGAAGATCCCATTCCTAAAGCAAAAAACAAGACCTAAATAATAATGCCATTATGTCATCACCACTTTGCTTTTTGCTTTTTCTCCAGTTTTTCTCTTTTTATAATAACTTAATTGACCACAAAATTTAACCCTTTCACTTTATTATTGGATCTCAATTTCAATAGTTGGATCATGAAACCATTAACCCCTTCCACAATCGATATGGGATAATCTCAACAATCTCTCCCTTAGAAGGAGAAAGTTGAACCATCACTCTAATACCAATGTTGGGTGGTTTAGGATCATCTCAACTTCAAAAGTTAACTCATGAGGTGATATTTTTTCTCATACTTAATAACTGATGATCAGTCCCTTTCACAACCGATGTGGGATAATCTCAACAAACACAGTGTTTAGAAATATGAATTTTAAAGTTTGGATTTAAATTTTAATATAATTTATATTATATTTTATCTAAATTCACGACAAATTCAAATTCAAGGTGTCTCCAATCTCTCAATAAATGAAATCATTTGTAAGGGATTTGATTAATTTCGATTTTAGCCGCCATAGCTAAAAAAAAAATCCTAGGAAGGTCGGTTGGGCGTCAATGGGCCGATGGGATGGACAAGTTCAAGTTTAACTTTGCCTTCCTCAGAAGTCAGAGGGGTAGCCCACAGGAAGAATATACCCAATCGCCCAACACAACGCAAGGTGGAAAAAGACAACTCCCTAGTTAGACTATTTTGGTACCCAATTGGTAGATTTAGAAGGCTGAATCCTATATGAACCATCCAATAACAGAGCTGAATTTCATCGAAAAACAAAAAAAGGTAGGTATTTTAGTTGACTTTTTTTAAGAATATTTTTTCTACGAGTATTATCATTGGACAGTCAAACTACTTGATTTTCTTGGCTTCACATAGGGACCATGAGAAGGAAAGCTCTTACCTCAAATGTGAATGTAGAAATGATAACCCAATGGGCCAAAGTCCTACTCTCACTTTCATTTTTTTGTGAATATTTCTTTATATACCGATGAGTCTTGGTGATACCAACAAAAGAGCTTTGTTTTAATAGATAAGTTATGATTATAAAAAAAAAAAAAAAAAAAGTAAAAATAAAGGAAAGCTCAGCAAGAGCATGCTCAATTTTTTTAGATTATTCTTTATATACTCGTCTTAAAAAATAATTTCGAAACCCTAGGGCAAGGCGTAAGTGATCATGCATATAATATCTGTAATGGAGAGAGAAATGAATCCTTGAAATGTAATTTAAGGTATAGAAAGAGAGGGCTAATGAAAGATCTATAACCCTGGAGTAAGTTAAATGGCGTATAGGGATATAACTTCAAGTAACTAATTCTCTTTGATTTAAGGGCACCTGTAGGTATTAACGCTAGTGAGATTTTATTATACTTTTACACTGTTTCTCATTTTTTTGTCTTTGCTCTATCTTGACTAAGTGTGGGAGAAGACCCATGTGGATTTTCCAAGATTTCTTTTTCTTTTTAATCGCATGTAATTGTCACAAATTTTAGATGCGAAGATCAAATTTGATTTTTTATGTAAAAAATGTGTGTGCTTGTGTGTTAGAAATATAAAAAAAATTGTGATGGGTAACCCAATTCAAGCCCATTTTATCCCATATATTACCAAATTGAGTTTTATTCACATCAACTAATGTTATACAAGTTATCACTATTTAAACTAGAATACAATTTAGATAAACAAACTACAAACCATTTCCAGGTTCGGGGCGTGACAACTTGGTATCAGAGCTAACCAGGTTATTAGATCTTGTAGACTTGGTTAAGCTTAGCTGTGAGTACATACCAGCGAATAGGATGTTGGATATGGGTAGAGTTGGTTGAGGGTTGTTCGGTTGCTAGACCGGGATTTTTTGACTGTATTTCGTGTTTTTCTTGGAATGACGATTCCAATAAAAGTAGGGCAGATCATTAATGACTTTCATGTTAGAGTGATAGGACAGACCTAGACCTGGCAGGTAGTAGTTAACACGATTAGTGTAGATCATTGTGTTAACTCTATGTGTTGTAAGGACACTAATAGATTCCTATTGTGTTGCAAATGGAGCTCAAGGATAATAACCTGGGAAGTGGCTTCAAGGAGACTGCGAGTGATGAGTCCCCTTCTGTGCCTCGAAGTTTGATGAGATAGGTATTGCGGGAGATCGGATGGAGTGTAAGGAGACGCGAGCGCTCTCCTACTGCTTCGGGGGGTGCACCATTGAGAGGTTCACACACATGCACCCTCCGATGTTCTCTGGAGGACCTGACCCGACGACATCGGAGGATTGGATGGAGAAAACTAAGAGGATTCTGGAAGTCTTGCACTGCACGGATAGGCAGCAAGTCCACTATGCTACTTTCCAGCTGTCTAGGGAGGCGGGTCGATGGTGGAATGCGGTGAATCTACTAGAGAAGTAGAGAGGTGGTCCTGAGGAGATGACATGGAGCAGTTTCAAGGAGGTGTTCTTCGACAAATACTTCTCGGCTTTTGTACATGATGCGAAGGCAGATGAGTTTTCTACGCTGACTTAGGGGAGTTTGACGGTGCAGGGGTATGCGGCTCGATACATAAAGTTGTCCCACTTTGCACCATGTATGATCTCGAGTGAGCATGAAAAGACTCAAAGGTTTGAGAAGGGTTTGAGGAAGGATATCCGCAGACTGGTGGGTATGCTTCAAATCCGCGAGTTCTCGGTGTTGGTGGATAAAGTCACAGTGATTGAGACTGGTATCCGAGAGGACGAGGCAGATCAGGAATCAAGGAAGAGGATAGTACCTTCTAGTTCTCAGACAGGATCTCGTTAGGGATCGTGGATGAAAAGGAACAAGGGCTCGGGCTACCGTCAGAATACCGAGCACCAGGATTCTCAGGGGAGCCAGACTAGTGGTTGTTATACCAGGTGCCACAGGGGCACGAGGGTGAGTGTCGGTCATTTGAGGGTAACTGCTACAACTGTGGCCAGCCAGGTCACATGGCTCGTGATTGTCGAGCACTGAAGCAAGATGTGCCTGCATTCAGTGGGAACCGAGGGAGTAATCAGATACATCGGGGGACCATTCAGGCGGATACAGCTCCGGTCAGAGTATACTCTCTTACTCGAGCAAACGCTGAGCATGCAGGTAACGTGGTGACAGGTACCTTGTTATTGCTTTCAAATAAAGCTTCTGTGTTGTTTGATTCGGGTGCAACCCATTCCTTTGTATCTATGAATTTTGTGGGACGGTGTGGGGTTGAGACCCAAGACATGAATGAGGTGTTATCTATTACTACGTCATCTGGGAGTGTATCTTTCTGTAGGAAGATGTTGGTAGGTTGCCTAGTGAAAATTTAGGGAAAGTTGCTACCAGCGAATCTTATGGTATACGACATGTCGGGGTTCGATATCATTTTGGGGATGGATTGGTTGTTCTCTAGTTATGCTGTGATCGACTGTCGTAGGAAGGTGGTAGTTTTCAGACCTCCTAGGGAGCAGGAGTACGAATTCGTGGGATCGTGTGTGCGTCCAGCGCCACAGATTCTATCAGCACTACAGGCGAGGAGGCTACTCTTGGACGGATGTCAGGGGTACCTAGCTTGTATGAAGGAACCGCCGAGTTGAGACTTGAGGACATTCAGGTAGTCAACGAGTTTCTGGATGTATTTTTAGATGATTTACCTGGTTTACCTCTAGATCGTGAGGTGGAGTTTGCGATAGAGTTGCTGCCTAGTAAGGCACCGATCTCTAAAGCTTCATACCAGATGGCTCTAGCAGAATTTCGGGAGTTGAAGGAGCAGTTGCAGGAATTACTGGACAAGGGTTTCATTCAACCTAGTGTTTTGCCCTAGGGAGCTCCAGTATTGTTTGTGAAGAAGAAGGACGGGTCGATGCGGATGTGCATTGATTACCGTGAGATTAACAAGGTAACGGTGAAAATTCGCTATCCTTTACCTCGTATAGATTATCTCTTTGACCAATTGTAGGGGATGCGGGTCTTTTTGAAGATCGACTTGCGGTCAGGATATCATTAGGTGAGGTTCAAATCAGAGGATGTAGCGAAGACAGCTTTTCGAACTAGATATGGCCACTACAAGTTCTTAGTTATGCCTTTTGGGTTGACGAATGCTCCGATAGTGTTCATGGATCTGATGAACAGGGTTTTCCATGAGTACCTAGATCGATTTGTAGTGGTATTCATTGATGACATTCTGGTATACTCGAATAGTTCATAAGAGCACGCGGAACATTTGAGGTTGGTATTATATATTCTGCGAGAGAAGAAGTTGTACGCTAAGTTGAAGAAGTGTGAATTCTGGTTGAGTCAGATTGTGTTCTTAGGCCATGCAATTACTAAGGATGGGATATCAGTTGATCCTAGCAAGATTGAAGCTATGGTCGACTGGGTAAGGCCGAAGAATGTGCAAGAGGTTCAGAGTTTTCTGGGATTGGCAGGTTACTATCGTCGATTCATAGAGGGTTTCTCTAAATTGTCTGGACCTCTGACACGATTGACTAGGAAAGAAGTACAGTTTGAGTGGACTAGTGATTGTGAGCAGTGCTTTTAGGAGTTGAAGCACCGGCAGGTTACTGCTCCAATGTTGACCATTCCTTCGGGGGATAGTGGTTTGTGATTTATAGTGACACATCTCTAAAGGGTTTGGGATGTGTGTTTATGCAGTAAGGTAAGGTAGTAGCGTATGCTTCTCGGTAATTGAAAGAGTATGAGAAGAATTACCCTACGCATGATCTGGAATTGATTGTTGTGGTATATGCACTGAAGATCTGGCGACATTATCTGTACGGGGTGCAGTGTGAGATCTTCACTGACCATAAGAGCCTCAGGTATTTCTTCACACAGAAGGAGTTGAACATGAGGCAGAGGCGGTGGCTAGAATTAATTAAGGACTACGATTGCACGATTAGTTATCACTCGGGAAAGGCTAATGTGGTGGCTGATGCATTAAGTCGGAAGTCAGGGCCTACGGCTGTATCTACGGTTGTAACTCAGTGTCACATCATACGAGATTTGGAAAGCTCAGGTATAGAGTTGGTGGGTAGTGATCATCAGGCTTATCCTATTGGTTTGGTGGTCCAACCGACCTTGTTTGAGCGTATAAAAGCTGCGCAGGCTAGTGATACATAGTTGACAATGGTTATGGAAAAGATACAGCAGGGACTGGCTACAGAGTTTAACATCTCTGAGGGACTTGTGTTGAGATTTGGGACTAGACTGTATGTTCCGAACGATGATGAGATCAGAAGGATGATTCTAAAGGAGGCGCATCGTTCTATGTATACGGTACATCTTGGTAGTACGAAGATGTATCAGGACTTGCGCGAGACCTTCTGGTGGTCTGGTATGAAGAGGCAAATTGCTCAGTTCGTGGAACAGTGTCTGAAGTGTCAGCAGGTGAAAGTTGAACATTAGAGGCCGGCAGGGCCGTTGCAGCCTTTGCCTATTTCGGTGTGGAAATGGGAGCATATTTTCATGGATTTTGTGACCGGATTGCCACCAGCGCTTCACGGGCAGAATGCTATTTGGGTGATCGTGGGTAGATCGACGAAATATGCTCATTTCATACCGATGAAGACTTGCTATCCTTTGAGTAGGCTGGCAAATATGTACGTGCATGAGATTGTGAGAATGCACGGAGTATCGGTGTCCATAGTATCAGACCGAGATTCAAGGTTTACTTCCCAATTCTGGATGAGCTTGCAGGAGGCATTGGGGACGAAACTTACTTCCAGTACAACGTTCCACCCCCAGACTGATGGACAGTCGGAGAGGACGATACAAATTTTAGAAGATATGTTGCGAGCTTGCGTGTTAGACTTCGGTGGTAGCTGGATACAGTTTATGCCACTTGTAGAGTTCACTTATAATAACAACTTCCAGTCTAGTATCGGGATGGCACCATTCGAGGCCTTGTATGGTCAGAGGTGTCGATCTCCTTTGTGTTTGGATGAGGTTGGTGAACGTCAGGTGTTAGGACCTGAACTTGTGCAGTAGGCGTCTGAGAAGGTGGGTTGATCCGGGAGAGGATTAGATCAGCTCAGAGTCGGCAGAAGAGTTACGTAGATGTTCGCCGTCGTGAGTTAGAGTTCGAAGTGGGAGGTAAGGTATTTCTGCGTATTGTTTCGATTAAAGGGGTGATGAGATTTGGAAGGAAGGGCAAGTTGAGCCCGAGGTATATAGGACCATTCGAGGTACCTGAGCGAGTGGGTCCGGTAGCCTACAAAGTTGCATTACCTCCAGCACTTTCGAGGGTCCACGATGTGTTTCACGTATCCATGTTGAGGAGGTACGTGTTGGACCCTTCACATGTTATTAGTTATGATGAGTTGAAAATTGGGGATACTTTAGCGTATGAAGAGATACTTGTTCAGATTCTAGACCGTAAAGCTCGAAAGCTTCGTACCAAAGAGATACCGTTAGTGAAGGTATTGTGGCAGAACCACGAGATTGAGGAAGCTTCTTGGGAACTAGAAACGGAAATATGCCGTAAGTATCCACAGCTGTTTTGAGCACTTGTACATGATCCTATTGTGGGTTGGGATAGGTGGTTAGTCATCAGGAGTGTGTGTGTGTGAACTCCTGAGACCGTTGTATATGTAACCACGGTATTCCTCTGCCATAAGTGAGGGTATGTATGTGTATGTGTATGATGGGACTGCGCTGTAGTGTTCGCCAGTTTCTTGTTGGTAGTTCGTATATGTGTTCGATTATATGTATGAATCTGGGAATGAGAGATGGAAAATTTTGAGGAAGAAATTTTTGTAAGAAGGGAAGATTGTAAGAACCCGAACCATGATCAATGAGTTTAATTCTAAAGAGAGGGACATTTTGGTAAAAGAGCAAGATTCGTCGACGAAGCCTTTGTTCTTCTCGTCGACAAATTCAGGGGTTCGTTGACGAGGAGTCTTGGAAAAACCAGAGATGCCAGATTCGTCAACGAGGCCACCGATTCGTCAACGAAGTCAGTGAAAGATTCGTCGATGAAGGCACCATTTCGTCGACAAATTCCCCCGGGTCAAAGGGCCTATAAATAGAACTTTCATTACTTCTTCATTAAGTAACTTCAAGAAAATCTCTCTCTCTCTCTCTCTCTCTCTCTCTCTCTCTCTCTCTCTCTCTCTCTCTCTCTCTCTCTCTCTCTTTCTCTCTCTAAACCTCTCCCTACTCTCTCTCTCTAGATTTCTTCGCTGATCGTTGATGGAATTGGAAATCTAAAGTTACCACGAGGATCGTGGAAGGATTCTCTACAACTTCTACGGATTGGAATATCGTTTTGGAGATTTTTGGGTTTCGGCATAAAATCGAGGTAAGGCCAGTTTTCAATTCTAATCCGATAGTTTTGTAGGTATCCTGTACTGTGATTTGTAGGTTTTTTGCTCGGTTTGCTGTTTAGGGGTCTTGGAGTTCGAGATTTGTTTTTCGATGAAAGGTAAGGAGAACTGTATTTATATTGGTCATTTTTGAAATCGGACTCGGTAGAACTGTGGTTCAAGGTCCTGTGTGTGTTTTGGCTACTCATTTGGGGGGATCTAACGGGGAAAACTATGAGTTTTTCATTATTACAGTTTTGGGAAAAAGAGAGCGACGAGCCGCATCCCTGGTTTTGTTGAAAATCGTGGGTATATGTTGATTTATACTATGATATTGGGATGACCGTGCCTTGACTTGTTTAAACTGTATTTGTTTGAAAAATCATGTTCTAAATTATCAAATGGGTGTAGTTTGTTTGGTTATATGAGCATGCATGTGTGTGTGATATGTTAAATGGCTAGTAGGAACGGGGTTCCAAATTGTCCAGGTACTGAGAGTGTCCGGCTCTATATCCGAGGGCGTCTACCACGCAGGCAAAAGTGTTCGGCTCTATATCCGAGGGCGTGAGCCTATATCGGTAGATCAGCCCGAAGGGTGTGGATCCACCAGTTAGTGCCGGTACGATGCCATGGGAGTTGGGGACTAGCCATGTGCCGGTGGCACCATGCTTCGCGGGTTGGCTAGGCCAACGCCAGATTGTCGCGGACCGGCTTTGGGCCGAAGGGTGTGACGACACCAAGATTGGTGATCATGTGTATGTGTATGTGTATGTGTGAGTGTATGCACTGTGAAAATTAGTACTGGAATGCATTTAACTGCGTGTATGTTGTATCATGATAACACTTAAATGTCACACACCGATATAACTTGTGTTATTCCTTACTGAGAGGTGTCTCACCCCTGCTGTACGTACATTTTTACAGGTCCTTCGAGTAACCGGAACTAGCGTCCTGGTGTAGGGAGCGTAGTGGCTGGTGTACTGCGTTTAGCATTTGGGTAAGTGCTAAGACTGTATTTTTGATGAGTTGCCATTTTGAGATGTATATGGACACCCATTTGTACGTTTTGGTAGAACCATGTTTTGCTCTTGTATAGACTCTAGTATGGTACTGCATATGTGTATATAGATGACCTTTTTCCGCTGCTTATATGTTTGTGATTGGATGTGTTTAGGGTGCCTAGGAACCTTACGGGGTCGGACCCTCATCCATTGTGCTATATTTTTGGATATTTTTATCAGATATAGGGATAGGTTAGGTTACTTTCTTACCCCCAGGTCCCATTTCCGGGTTCGGGGCGCGACAAACTAATTTTTTCAGACTTGTTCTCGTTGTTCTGTATCCTCTGTAACTATCAATGATGATCAATTGAATCAAAGAAGGGTACTCCAAAACACATGTCGTATATGAATCAAGTACGTATGATCGGATTCAGTACAAATATGACATAAATGCGTCCTTATATCTACATGATGAGTATTTATTTATTTGTTTTGTATTTTACGTGTGGACAATACATTTTTTATTACCAAGTGAGCACACATATGGTGATGTATAGATTGTGTATGGTGGGGACTTGTTTAAAAGATTAAACATTAAGATCTGAGTAGAATTTTTTAAATAGTAGCCATAGTTTTCAAACATTTTCCTCTTATTGAGAAAGAGTGAGAATTTGTAGCATTAAAAGACAAGATAATATAGGGCATAGATGCTAATTTATAAGTGAGAACTTATTAAGATTCTAATAATCTTCAAGTTACTAACTTTATTTATAAATGAACCATAATTGAAGTCATGTTGTTTTTACTAATATTCGCATTCATGAAATTGACACCATTGTTTTATGAAGAAGAATACTATTCTTTTAGTTTTCTTTGATTTTGTTTTAATAATCCTAAGCAATTCATGGCATTGTTAACTCAAAGATGATTTATCTTATTAGATATAATTATTTTGTTGCAATATTCATTTTGTTATATCGCGATGTGATTAAGTATTTAGACAAATTAATAAGGTGTATTTTTAACTCGAATTCATTCACCATATTATTAACAACATATGGATCTTCCTCTCATAACTGGGGCTTGGGTTTTTCATTTAGTTATAGGCCCTAAGGCCCATGGGCATGACAATCAAAGAGCAGCCCTCAACTCGAATTCATTCCTCTACACACCATATTATTAAACAACATCTGGATCTTCTTCTCATAACTTGGGCTTGGGTTTTTCATTTAGTTCTGGGCCTTGCGGCCCATGGGCATGACAATCAAAGAGCAGCCCTCGGTCTGGGTTCCCCATTTTGGGCCATAGCGGCCCATTTTCGATCTCCACTACCATGTATCACAATGATGTGCAAATCATCGCTTTCCTCCAATAGTAAAGGATAAATTGAACCAGCAGTTCTTGCGTTATGAGTCGTGACTGTCGATTCTTGTCTCCTAAGTTCAATTGGTCTTACTATTAATCCTAAAATTTTCAAATAGTTTTAATCTTATTTTATGATCAGTTTCCAGTTAAAATATGCTAGAATTGTGCCTAACTAAATTGTGCCAATAATCACCAAATTAATTTAACATGGTTTATAATTATTGCCAAATTATTGACCAAGCGTTAGAATATCAAATTTTGAAGATTTGTGGGAAACACAATAATAGTTTCAACCTATTGAGTCCTATTTAAAATTTGAGATATGTGTTAGATTACCCCGCATGTGCAGTCCAATAGTACGTGAAGAAATAAACATATGATAAATAACATCCATAATAAGAAATGCAATATTTTATTTTTTAAATTGAGGACAACAATACTAGATACCAAAACCTTCTGGTAACCAACTCTGATACCATGTTAGATTACCACTTTACTAAAAAGTTTAAATTGTTAGATAATGAGCTAACAATGTATATCAAGTTTTAACAAGATGTAAGTAAAAGTAAAAAAAAAAATATGAAAGAATATATTCTTCATACTCGGTTACTGAAGTCTTGTTTAGAATTCAAAAAATATTAAGAAAACGAAAGGAAAATATTAGGAAATTCTCATTTTCATGTTTCATTATCAAGGAAAATAACAAAGGAAATAAAAACATATCAAATTTATAAACAAAATTTGATTTTACACATTACTAATATTTAGTTTCTCATCATTTTTTGGTCAGATTAAAACAAACTTTCATTTTTGAAAATATCTAATAAAGAAGAAAAATATAAAGGAAAATAAATTTCTTCTTTATTTTCCTCTACTTTTTTTTTCCCACGTAAAATCTTTGTTTCAAATAGACCCTAAAAAACTGAAAAAGGAAAATATGCAACAAATTAATAAATAAAATTTAATTCTATACATAATTAATATTTTTTTTCTTATTTTTAATATTATATTATATCAAGAGAAAAAAAATAATGGAATATGATTTTTTTTCCTGTCTCCAATAGGTCGTTTGCAGCAAGGATTTTGTTTGGGTAAAGAAAAAAGAGGATAAAATAAGAAGAAAAATCATCTTTCATAATATTTTCTCTCTATATTAAATGTTATTAAAAATAAAAAGTTGTTATGATATGATTAAAAATTAAGAAAAATCAAGTATTAATGATATGTAAAATTATTTTTTTTGTTAGTTTGTTGTTATATTTTTTATTTTCTTTTTACACTTTTTTGATACTCAAATGTGAAGATAAATTTCTTCATGTTATAGTTTTTTTTAAAGTTTCTAATGGACGGTAATGGTCTCAAGTAAAACATTTGATCTAAAATATGAAACAAATTCTTGACGAAATAGTTTAAAATTTTATCAAAAAATTTTGCACAAATAAAAAATTAAAAACAGATTCTAAAAACTAGAAATCAACAACTTGTTTAGTTAATATTTATAAAACTAATACAAATTAAAATTTAATTAAAAAATACTCATTTTCATCTTTATATCAAATAATATTATAAAATATAATTAAAATAATAAAATTACAAATAATACACATTAAAAAATTACTACAATAAAATAAAATTTAGTATAATTATTTTACATAATTGTTATACTTTCAAATTTTACTTTATAATAAAAATTTTATTGGATACGACAATTGAAAAAATAGTGAAAGTATTTTGTAATTAATTTTATTATTACTTTTAAAAAAAAAAAAATTATATATATTCTTATTTTAATTATATTTAAATTCATATGATAATTTAATTTTGATTTTAATTTAAGAATGCATATATTGAATAATTTAATTAAAAAAATTATTTTTGGATATTAAAAATCCTGGTAACAAGTTGTCAAAACAACTAAAAGTCATTAAATTTGATTTTTAAATTTTTTGTAAACGATGAAAAATCGGCAATAGAAACATAAAATTGAGAATATAAGGGTCTATTTGGTATCGTTGTTGTTTCTTGTTTTCTATTTCAATTTTTCCGTAATGAAAAAATAAATTATAAAAATGCATTTGTTTTTGTTGTTAGATTTCTGTTTCTTTTATCAATTTTCAACTATTTGTCAAAAAAAAAGAAGTCAAATTTTGTAGTTTTCAGTTATTTTGGTAATCTGTTGTTAAAAATTTTAATATTTATAATAACTTTTTGGATTAAATTATTAATTTATACACTTTTAAATTAAAGTCAAAATTAAATGATCATATAAATTTAAATATAAGTAAAATAAAAATATACATTAATTTTAAAAAATAATAATAAAGTCAATTACAAAATACTTTTACTATTTTTTTAATTTTCATGTCTAATAAAACTTTTTTTTTGGTAAAGTAAACTTTGAAAGTAGAATAATTAAGTAAAATAATTATAATAAATAATTTTAGTGTGTATTATTTGTAATTTTATTATTTTAATTATATTTTGATTTAATGATGAAAATGAATATTTTTAATTTTAAACAGGTTGCCGGTTTCTAATTTTAAATTTTTATTTTTAAATTTTTGTTTCTCTCATTTTTGACAAAAATATAAAAAAATTAGTCACGTGGACCGTAAAACGGACACGTGGATACTCGGTGCGTAATCCAAAAAAAAATAAAAATAAAATAACCCACGCGTTTTTATGATTTATTTGTTTATTACGGAGAAATAAAAACAAAAAATAAAAAACAATAAGGATACGAAATAGATCCCAACGTTTAAGGACAAATATGAAATAAACCTCATAATTTGAGGCTATTTACACAAAAAGAAAACCTGCAATCGCCATCGACGAATGAGACCTCCACGGCGTCTCTCCCCTCACTCCTCACTCTTGCCTTGAAGAGCAAGAAAACTTCGTCGTCCATTTCCCTCTTCAACAGGAAAAAACAGCAGAGCAGTGCACAAGAGAGCGAGAGAGCGAAGCATTTTACGGCGTCGTGAAGATGTTCAGAAACCAGTATGATACGGACGTGACGACATGGAGCCCCGCCGGGCGGCTCTTCCAGGTGGAGTACGCGATGGAGGCGGTGAAGCAGGGTTCGGCGGCGATAGGGCTTCGATCCAAGACTCACGTGCTGTTGGCGTGCGTCAACAAGGCCAACTCCGAGCTCTCCTCTCACCAGAAGAAGATCTTCAAGGTCGACGACAACATCGGCGTTGCCATCGCCGGCCTCACCGCCGACGGCCGCGTCCTCTCCCGGTACATGCGATCCGAGTGCATCAACTACGGCTTCACGTACGAGTCGCCGCTTCCTGTCGGCCGTCTCGTTGTTCAGCTCGCCGATAAGGCTCAGGTTTTCTTACCAAACCCTATCTCGTCTTTTTGTTCCGGAGGTTGGTGTTTATTGTTGAGAAATGTTGTTTGTGTTGAGTATAATTTATGGCAGGTAGACTCTTGTTTGATCCTGGACATTTAGGGCTTAGGGTTTTAGTGTTAGATGTTGAACTGGGGGCAGTAGCATTTTACGAAATTTTATTTTATTTTGTTTTAAATTACATTGGCGTGCAGGAATGCTGGTAGATTTGTTGCTTGATTTTAAGAGTTTTGAAACCACATATCATTTAGAAGTTGCAATATAGTTTGATTAGTGCCTTGCTTGATCCATGATAAATTGTTGGCAAATGAAATTTACTACTTAGAATCTTAGGTTGGCTCTTCAAGTCTTAACTACTTGCAGTTTGAGTAAGTTTATTTTCCAATTTTTGTCTTTAACCATATGGGCCATAAGGCTGGGGCGTAGAATTGTTTTTTATTAGTTTACAAGAAAATAGGCCATCTGTGGGATCTGGTATGGAGACCTTATACATCATTTGGTAGCTAGAAATTTGGTGAAAAAGGAGCATTTGGGGTGATGTTCTAGCATCAGTTGATTTGAATTTTGAAGCTCAAAGGAGGAGACATTATGAGTTTCTTCTGCATCTGAAGGTTTAAGTCTATGAACTTTCTTTGGTTATTTGCTTGTTTATTTTTTCTTAGGATTCCACATAGAAAGTGTCATTTGGCCAACTTTTCAGTAGTCTCTCCATGTTGTCTTGTCTCCTTGTACAATCTACATATAATTAGGCCACTAAGCATTATTTTCAAAAACAAAAGTAGGCTATATGTTAAATCTTTATCATAGTTTATAAGCAAATATGTAATTATAAGAATTAGAAGCCATATAAAGTGGTTAGCTCAATAGCTCATGCTATGTTTAAAGTAAATGGCCTAGTGGTCCAATCATGGAGAGTGCATGAATGGACTGCATAGAATTGCTCCTAGCCTTCCTTTAAACATCAGTCCTTGTTGAAACCATTACTCTTCATTCACCCATGCCCTAGCAATTGCGCTCTGTAGACCACTACAATGTTGTTTGGTAACGAAAAGCAATTCTTAGAGACAGGAATCTAGGATGAATGGGGATCCCTATCAATAAAAAAAATGAAGAATATATAACTAGTAACAAGAACAACCAAGCCGTAAGTCCTGGTAGGTGGGTTTGACCATGATCTAAGGCAATATTCTTTGACAAGGAGTGTTGCGAAATCCTTCTTCGCTACTTTTAGTCCAAGTTATTCTAGGTCTAGGCCTCTCCCTCCTCTTGCCATAAAATTAACTACCTTATTTTTACCTCACTAGTATGCTATCTAGCACGCTTTGTAATCTTAATTCCCCTTCCCTTACCTTATTTTCTATAGACGTTTTGCCTAACTTACAACGAACGTGTTCATTTTTTAATTTATCTTTTCAGTGTCCGGCATTCTAATCCATATAACATAGTTGGTGTTAATATATTTTAATTTTAAGGGTATTCTACAACCACCGAACAGTCCAACACACTGAAAGCACATCTTTATTTTACTCAACTTGCTGCAACTCCACGTATTATGTCTCCTTTAATTTCTCCTCCAGCTTGCATTAAAGATCCAAGATATCAAAATCTACTTGTGTTATTAATTTCTTGGCCATCAAGGGTTTTTTTTCCCCAATATTTGTCCTAAATTGACCAAATTTACATTTCATATATTTTGTCTTATTTTTATTTATCGTTTTTATATATTTTTTTTGGAGGGGGGGGGGGAAGTAGAGAGAATAATGCAACAAAAAAAGAAAACAAGACATCCTCCATTTTTGTTTTCCTTTGTGGTGGTTGCGCTGAGCAAGATGTTCTTGCATGCTCAGGATTTGTGGTTGATAAAAAGGTCTTTTTATTGGCAGGTAGGAGGTGGAGGTTTCTCATCTCTGGTTTGTAGATGATACCATGATGTTTCTCAAGGATAGTGTTGTGCAATTCCAAAAGGCAATTAGCGTGCTGAAAATTTCAAAGTGATTTCGGGATTGAAGATTAACTTGTCCAAGAATGGGTTGGCAGGTAGTAATGTGGGTGGTGGGAATCTAGAAGGGTTTACAGCAGTGGTGGTATGTGGTGCTTTGGAGTGGCTGCTATCCTACCTTGGTCTACTGCCTAACTCCATAGCTTTCTGGGATCCTACGATTGAGAGGGTCGTCAGAGGTTGGAGGAGTGGAAAAAGATGTACTTATCTTTAGGTGACACCCTCACTAGTGCTGCCCTTTCTAAAGTCTGTATTCATTTTCTTTCTCTTTCTAGAGTGCCCAAGTGTGTTGCTTGGAAATCTTGAGAGGATAATACATGATTTTCTTTGGTTAGGTTTTGTGGATGATAAGAGAGATCACTTGGTTAGCTGGGAGGTTAGTGAGCAGAAATCAGGAGGAGGGCTGGGGCTTGGTATTGTAGTTTCTAGGAACATCTCTTTGCAAAATGGTTGGGGAGGTTCCCCTTAGAGGTTAACTCTTAATGGTCCAAGGTGATGAAAAGTAGGCTCAGGGTTCATCAAAATGAGTGTGGATTCTAGAGGAAGTGGCAGTGTTTTCCATGCAAGTTTGTGACTTAAGTTGTTTGTGTTTTTCCTCCCCTCTTGCCCGATTCAAAATTAGGAAGGCAATAGGGTTTGTTTTTGGGAGGATACTTGGGTAGGTTGGGGTTCTTTGGAGCTGATGGTGCCTCACCTATTTAGACTTTCTACCCTTCACAATGCATCTGTCAGCACTTTTTTCTCTTCCGAAGGAGGTTGGCTTTCTTGAGACTTTCATTTTTTAAGAATCTCAATGAAAGAGAGATTGATGAGCTTTCCATTCTACTTAACTTTTCGGTTTAATTTGTTCCGATCAAGGAAGATGAGTAGGTTTGGTAGGGTGATTTGTTAGGTCTCTTTTCCACCAAATCTTTCTTCCTCAACCTCCTTAAATACCCTTTCCTTAATTTTTTCCCTAGGAGTCACATCATTTGGAAGGCTAAGGTTCCTTTCAAGATAAGGACTTTCATTTGGATGGTGACTTTGAACAAGATTAATCACACAATTTGTTACATATTAGAAGCTCCTTCTAAGCTCTCTACCATGACATTTGTTTGATGCCTGCTAGTTTAATGAACAAATGCTCACCTCATCTGTCATTGCAAGGTGGCTTACCATTTTTGGAGAACCCTCTTTACTTGTTTTCGTGAAGCTCAGGTGTCTTCTTGGGCATGGGCAATTGTTGGTGAGATATTGGGGTTTGGGCAAGAGTAAGAAGGGAAGTGTTATGGTGCAACGTGGTTTTGCTATGTTGTGGACCTTATGTGTTGAGAGGAACGAGAGGGTTTTCAAGGGTCGCACTATCTTTTCTTGTTTGTTGTGGGATAGAGCAGTGGACTTGGCCTTTTTCAAGGCCCATTACTTTGAATCTCATTGAATGTCCAAAAAAAGCACCTTTTTTAAAACATCAAGCTCCTAAAGACCAAAGTGGAGCCAAATGATGAATCCTTTCCTGTAGCAAAGAACACATGATCTTTCCTGTAAAAAATATGTGCATTCAGTTCCAACCAAATTCCCCCGAAAACTGCAAAAATCTACTTCTTGAGAAGGCTGAACCATTTCTATTGTTATCAAAACATGTAAAGGAAATAGTCAACAAATCCTGCGCTTTGACATACCCAGTTTTTTCCAAATAAACCAAACAACTTATTTGAAACACTCCAAGAGAAAGAACAATGAAAAAAGGAAAAAAATTGAGACGGGGATTCTAAGCTACTTATTTCTATTTATGTTAAAACCTCTAGATTCTTCATAATTCTGACATAAATTCTAAAACTCTTCTGGTTTCATCAACCAAGACAATATCATCTGCAAATGACGTACATCATGGGACCTCATTTTGGTTATTCCTAATAAGCTCATTCAGTACTAATGCAAATAAGAACTCAAAGGAGACCCTTGATGTAATCCTATGGTGATTGGATCCCTAGATACTCCACCTAGATACTATATCATATCTAGGAGTGCTTTGAGCATTTCCCCCTTTCTTTGTACACACGCACACACACATTGAAGCATTTTGGAAACAACTTTATCCTTCCTTGTGTTTTGGAAACCAACACAATAGAAAATAGAAGAATCAGATTTTGTGGTGTATGCACACACCCTAAATCAATTTTGAATATTGCAGTTGCATACAGGATTAAACTTATAGAGCAACTGGTTGATTGTAATATCTTATGTTGTGACTTGCTTAGAGAACATGAGTTTCAGGACTTTGTGTTGTCTTAATTGAGAAGTGCAGGAGTATATATATATATTCTCTTTTGGTGTTTAAATGTTTCTACTAAAGACTGCTATATGGTTATAAGTTGTGTTTGGGGCTGTTCTTGTAATGCCTTAAAGAGATTTGTCTACCTAAGCATATTATAGGCAGTATTTTCAAAATTTGATAATCTCGGTGCTTGTTTCTTATTTCTTATAGTCTTTGAACTTGAAATTGTATTTAAGAAAACTCAAATTCTGTTATCCTGTATTCATATTCTTCGTGAAAGCATCTGATTGATCTGTTTTATGTTGGTCCTAAATATGAAGCATTCTGTTTCAGTTAATATTTATGAACACACATGTACACAACAGTGATGTGAATTTTCTTCCTGATGTTTGAAGACATTGAAGCTCAAAACTTGTGTAGGAAGGTATGTACTTGTAATGAATCTATGAGGATAAGAATGTGGATGTTCCAAGAAAGCTATGAGTATATTCAGGTTTGATGCACAGGTTTGGTTTTAAGTTTTTTGGAGTTGGAGTAGATGCGCTTAATACCCAAAAAGGGGATTGAGAGAGATTTGTAAAGGTAGCTTATGTTTCATTGAGCTCTAGAAAAGGAACCCAATAAGACTTCCTCTTCACTGCACTATTTGGATTAAAGTCCCCTATAAGCTTATTTTTGGTCCGTTGTTGTTAATAGAGTTAACACCAACAATCTATTGTAGAGTAGGAGACCTGTCATGGCATTATCTCCGCATGTGTGTACCTTATGTTTTGATAGCCCAGAATTTGCATCTCTCTCCCCCCTTTTTTTTTAATTCCCTCTTATTCTATTGGAAGATATGGAGTAAGTTATTTGGTATATTTGGAGAGGAGTGGCTTTGCCTGGAGAACATGGTTTTAAATAAAGGTCGTGACCGTTACGTAACGGTTTTTTGGGTTACCGATACCGTTACACACTGCGAAATTGATGGGAAGAAAAATCACAGCTGTAACGGCCATTACGGACTGTGACCGTTACGTAAAGGCCACTACGACTGTTACATAACCGCTACTGGACTGTTACACAACAAAATTTATTTTGTTTTTTACTTTTTCTTCTCACTTTTTCCCTCTTTCATAAATCATTCTCAATATATCATGTGGCGAGAGGGGGAAAAGATCATAATGAGGATGACAATGACACAAAATTTACTTTTTCTTTAAATACTTGCAAGAGATGCATTAAATAACAATTTAAAAATATTAACTTGTTTGGAAAATATTTTTATTTTGATGATATTACTAATGTGATATTTATGTTCTATATTTTTCAACTTCAATCTTTTTTCTTTTTCAACTATTTTATATTTGTATTATTCGTATGTCTTATGTGTCTAATAGATTAATGGAATGTATAATGTATTTTGTTTTATTAATTAATTTAGCACACATAACAATTTATCACAAATAAGAACAATGAGAAGTATAAATACACACACACGTAATTTTTCTATCAATGGTGGTTTAAAACAAATGTAAACTTATTGCCCTTACCAAATAACTTAGTCGAACTAAAGGATTCAAAATACACTAAAACTCTTCCTAAGAAGGGCTAAAAGCTTAAAACATGCAAGTACGCTAATATGCACAAGGTTGTGAGTGCTTCAAAAAAATTCAAGGCCGTTACACCCACTTCCCGTTATGTAACATCCGCTACTTCCCCTTCCCTTTACACCCGTTACCGTTACATTACGCTACCCGCTACCGTGATTTAAAACCATGCTGGAGAAGGTGGAGGATTTGTTGACTATTTCTTTTTGCAGGCTTTGGGAAGGATGGAGACAGGTTGGATTTGTGGAAATGTGTGTTTTTCACAATTTTGTGAAAATTTGGTAGGAACAGAAAGCATGTACTTTTACAGAGAAAAAAGTTACTTGTTCTTTGTGATGGGAAAGGATTCACTATTGAGCTTCAGTTTGGTCCTTTGCGACAAGATGTTTCAAAGTGGTGTCTTTTTAGGATTTGCAGTGAGATTGCAAACCAGTGTTAATTTGATTGTTGTTCCTTCTTTATTCTTTTGTTTTTGTTTTCTTTTTCTTATAGGTGGATGTCTTAACCTCCTTTTTGTGCTTTCTTTCTTCTTTAATGAAATCTCTTTTTTTTTTTAATTAAAGTTTTTAGTCAAAAAAGGAATCTAACGAGCATTACATGACAGCTGTTAATGGAATCTCAGAAAGGAAAGCTTTGTCATTCTTAAAAATGTTAAAAATTGTATTCATAGATGCTATTGTTGCTGCCCAGTTATTGAATTCTAACATGGTCATTTTAAGATGGACACTTCATCTAAAAGCTCAAGGATTGTTGGCCAACAATATATTAAGCCTTAACAGTCCCCCACACATGCATCCTAATTGCATTTGGAGAGATAAGCAAACACTGAATAACACCCATATGGGAACACAATAATTTTTCCTAAAAAACTTACAATAAATGTGGGCAACAAGATTAAAACCCAGGACCTCCTAGCAACTGTAGCTCTAATACCATGTAGATTGCCTCTTTACCTTAAAGCTTAAGCTGGTCAGTTATGGGCCAACAATGTATATCAAACTTTAACAGTCATCTTAAACCTAAGCAGCAGCGACTCTGTGACTTCTGTGACATTAAATTTAGTTACGAGAACATGAATTTTTTTGGGAATATGCTTCCTTGAATGGACTATGAAAAAGACAACAAGAATGAAGTGTTGGCCTAACATAGTTTTTGAAACATTTTCAAATTTATTTCTGTTTACAAGTCAAATGTTTCATGGTGTACTTTTTACTTTGTTTATTGCGTGGTGTGGATGGGCCTAAAGAATGAGTGATAGAAGGGGGAAATTGCGGACTTCTTCTAATTTTATCAATATCGAATACATCTATATTGAAACCTATGGTGTATGATGGCCCACCCAACCAAAAAAGAACAGAAAACACAATGATACATTCTAGTTTGGATAATTTTTTAATGGTAGAAATCCTAGATTGGATCATTGGAATCGGGTTCTGTAGTTGAGATTGTTGTGAGACTTGGACTTCAAACGATATACTCCTATCAAATCAGTTTTTTTTTTTTGGTGCGCTGGGGGAAGAAGTAACAAAAAATCCAAGGTTTGTTTGTTAAGAAGACCAGCAATATGCATTAAGCCATACTTTGGGCAACCAATTTACAGATAGATTTGGTTGATGTTATATCTGTGGTATAGTTTTAGTTGGGGAGGTTGGAAAGGGGAAATTCAGTTCACATCAGAAAATGGTTTCAATCCACTGCCCCCTTTCTTGTTTTGTGGATGGCCAATGGAACTCTGGCATGGTCTTAGATGTTGGAGAATATTCTCTACAAATTCCCATTCCATGAGTGGTGTTGGGTATGGTCAATTAGGTCCGAAGGCAAACTCAATTGGAGAAAAAAAGATATTTGCTATTTCTAATTTTATAAGAAAAGGAGTGTAAGAAAGATAAAAAGGAGATTGGCGCCGAAGATTCCCTTGTTTGTACTTGGACTTGATAGTGGACAAGAATATTATTTGTTAGCTTCCCCCATGTTGACAGGTTGGATGAATAAATGTTACATTTATATTGGGACGCAGAACTGAAGTTACAAGACTTGAGTGATAAAAAGCATAAAAAATTTCTCATCCCTTTGATTTTATCCTTCAAGCCTTTTGGGCTTTCTGTACTTCAGTGTGTAGCTACACGCCCAACTGAATTTGTATTGTTCTCTTTAAGTGGTCAATAAGCCGTCGAACACACTTAACTGATAACTTTGTGATATTTATTTGTTTCAACACTTATTATGATACAAACATGTCATTAATTATATCAAATAATGGGAACTTATGTTGGTTGGGCTCTAGTTATTAAGTAGTTGAGATTTGTTATGGGTCTATTTTTTGAATTTTAAAGTTTTGCACTTCATTGGAAGTTTGCTTGCTGTCACTGTTTCATTTTTGGAAGCCCTTTTCTCACTTCTACACTTTATTTATTAATTGGATCATTTCAGCTGGTGTCAATTTGGAGTCCATTTATCTTTCTGACGTACATTCCAGTGACATGTGCTAGTTTTCTTTTAGATTTTTTATGATGATTCGGTAGAACTTAAACAGTTCTTGTGATCCTCGCTGAGTGATAATTCGTTAGATGTTCTATGGTGTTGCATACTCATGCACCAATTTTATTTAAATCTTGCTAAGAAATTATTTCCGTTGCCATTGGCGATTTATATTATACTTCGTGGGGGCAATTGGTTCCACAAATTTTTTCTAGAGGTCTTTAGGCACATTGACTTTGCATGGGAATTTTGAGATTTTATTTTAACTTTCTGAATAAATAATGGGAATTTGGAATTAAGTGAAACAAAGGGTAGGATATGTGCAAATTTAAAATGTTTAGAAGCAAATACATGAACTTGAAACTTAAATCAATGAAAATGTAGTTGAGAGAAGAACAAATCTCATCTCTTCCTTGCCACTTCTGCTTGTAAAATTGGCATTGATCATACCTATTATTACAGACAACTGGGAAGAGCTTTTTTAGCAACGAAGATTGTCAAAAGTTAAATGTATAATCAAATGAGAAATTGCTGGATGAACAATTGCTTTTCATATGTTAGATATGTATTTAATAGCAGTGATAGTATGTGTATGAAACCCGTCCAAAACATTATAACCTGCTCATCGAGAAGAATTGTGAAATGTATCTATTTGTAGAAATGAATGTAATAAAAATATTTTAATCTGGATTATTTTTCATCATAATTATTCAAATGTCATAGCTACATTGATGCTATAGAAGTGTGTTATGATATGGAGTGCTTTTTTAGAAAAAAAAAAAAAAAAATTGAGAATAGAAAACGAAATTGGGTATTTATAAGAGAAGAATATACGATGATGAGGATAAGAAATCCGCAAAATGAGAAATAAATAGCAGAATCAAAACAGTAAATCCTTCCAGCTCTGTTGGACATCCACAAAACATTCCCAAAACACATACCCCTAAACAGCCTGCACAAAATGCCCCAAGAGATGCCAAATACTAAACCTAACCCCAAAAAATTTCGAATACAGCTTATTGCCATTAAAACTTTGTGAATTTTGCTTCAGCGAGATCCCCCACATAACTGTAAAGAGCACATACTATTCCTCTCCAAATAAACCAAACAATCTACTCCACATGCTCTAAGAAAATGGAGATAAAGAGTGCTTTTAAATAGTTAGTATTAGAAAAAAAAAACTTCTCAAGAACAGGTGACTGCCCCCATTTATCAAAATCCTGAGTCTTCTGACTCTGCTGCTGTCCATTGCACATGCATGTGCATATGATTGTATTATTACCATGGTCATATTAAAGCATGACATGCATTTTCTAAAATGATAAGTCAATTTTTTTTCCCCGTTGTTGTGATGTTGACATCATATATAGAGCTGTTATCTTTGGTCACATTTTACCATCTGTTTTTCGTTCCGGTGTAGAAGACCTGCTTCTCTCAACCCTGTAAACATTTCTCTAGTTGGTAAATGCTTGTAGAGGCTTTCTTTAGAAACAAACCCCTGTGACTTGAGGTTATTAAGAATACGACCTTCATCGTAATGTGTGAATGGTAGAGGAAGTGCTATGCTATTCATGTCTCACATTAGACCTTGGAAGTTTGTCCTTCAGATATATCGTTGTTGTTTTGTTTTCTTTTCCTTGTTTTTGTATGCGGTTGGTTATGGCAATGTCATTCGTTTTTAGGAGGATCCTCAGGTTGGAAACAGTTCTTTGTCAATGTTGGTTTCCTTTCTTTTTAGACTTTCTTCCATGCAGAATGCTTCCATTGCTTCCTTTATTCTCTAGAGGGTGCCTTCCTTTCATGGGATTTCCATTTCTTCAGTAATTTGAGCAAGAGATAGATTGAAGATTGCGTCTGTTTAGTGACAATCTTGGATCCTGTTGTTCCTTATTTGACGGATACTTGTATTTGGCTTGGGAGTTGGGATACTTTCACTTAATTTTTTTTTAGTGCATTTATTGAATTCCCTGATACTTCCTTTCCCTTTGGAGAATATAATTGAACGAGACGTATCAGCATTTATTTCATCACTCAGCAGCTAGTTGGCTTTGGAGGAAGCTTTTTGTACTTTGTTGGTGAGATCTGACCGACTCCTCGGGCAGTGGATGATTTTTTGTTGATGAATTTGGGATCTTGGGAGAAGTAAGAAAAGGAAAGGGTTGTGGAATTGTGCTTGCCATGCCATTCTCTGGGCTGAATGGATGGACAGGAATGCTAGTATATTTTTAGCAATCAATTCTCATTATTCATGTTTATGAGGAAACTAATGTTGTTGCTGATTGCTTTCATAGATCAAGTGCTTTACTGTGTCAACTTTATCTCCAAGTGCTTGCTAGTGCAGACAAAGATATGCTTGAATATCTTTCTTTTGTATAGGGTTAATCACACAGCAAGTCCCTGAAGTTTCACTTGATTGCACATTGCTTCTTGAACTTTAATTTATGGCATTTAATTCCCTAAACTTTCAAAAGTAAAAATTTGCAATTTCATAGTTGAGTTCATTTCACTGTCAAGTGGACTAACTGTATTAAGTTACGTGACCAACATGTTGTTTCATTTTATGAAATACCTGTTTTTACAAACATTTTCGTAATTCTGCGCTGTAAAGTTACCTGCTCTTTTCCTCATATTCTTTCCTCCCTCTTCTCCCATCATCTCCCTAACCTCCATTCTCCTTCCAACCCAACTCCCACAGCCCCAACCTCTGGAAAGAAAAGTCTGACTGCCTCAGCTAGCTCGTTGACAACACCCCAACTCTGTTGTCTACATCAACTATGATAGCGTCACTGTAATGATCCCCAACACCTGCTGGAATTCACGTGGGGGCTCCCCATTTGACTCCCCCAACCTGCTGCCACTACCGCACTTGAACAAAATCTAAAATCATCAAATCCAACAATGTGCCCATCCTCCATATTTGATCCATTAGTAGCTCACATACAATGATAGGGAGGAAGAAAGAATGACTAGTGTTTCGAAAAGAGGGCCATCATAGGAAGCTGGATCCAGATATTTGGAGAGAGAAGATCGGAACTGGCATGAACCGATCTCTGAAGAAGGGAGGTAATGATGGCAAGGTCAAATGGTCCAGCGACAACCACTCTCCTGCTGTAGTGGGGTTCAAGAATGGAGCTCTCAACGTGGAGGTCCCCAAATTTGAAGTCCCAAAATAGCTGGCGGCAGTAATGCTTTAATCCAATTAGATGACTGCCATGATGATGATCATTCTTATGTGATGTTGGACAAGAAGCAAGACCTTGGGAAGATCCTTGCTGGCGAATAATTAAGAGGAGTTGGGTTAAGGAATTGTGGGGTTAAGTTAGTAGTTTATTATGTGTGTTTAGTATTAATTAGTATAGGATTATGTGTATTTGGGGGTTCTGTTTTTGGTGGTATGGGTGGTGTTGCATGATGATGGCTGGAAAGTGGCGTTTGAAGAAATGGGGACATGGCTGGAATTTTATGAAAAGTTCTGAAACTGCAGAACAGCTTTTGGTTTTGTTTTTTCTCTTTTTTGTTTAAGCTGAAATTTCAGAAAGGAAATGATGAGACGAGAGAGTAACAGAGAAGAAGAGATTAATGGAGAGATTGGAAGATGAAAAAGAAGAAAAGGAGAAGAGAAACAGACAAGAAGAAGAGGGCAGACTGCTGCTGGGCAGCAGGGAATTATGGACAGACCAGGAGATCAGAAACAGAGAAGAAAGAAGAAGAGAAGGAAGAAGAGGAAGAGAAGAGGAGAAGAGTGAGGGAGAATGGGTGGACTGAAATGGAAGAATGGAAATTGTGGTTGGGCTCTGATACCAAATGATGCAGGGGCAGCATCACATTCACTTCAATTCAAATTCATCAACAACTGCCTACATCATGGCTTTCACACCATATTTATAAGAAAGCCTCTTTACATAAATTACACATAAACCGCTAAAACTACATTACATTACAAATATACCCCTACTTTACACAAATATTACAAACAACTCCCAAATACACACAATCCTATACTAATTAATACTAAACACACATAATAAACTACTAACTTAATCCCACAATTCCTTAACCCAACTCTTCTTAATTATTTGCCAACAAGGATCTTCCCAAAGTGTTGCTTCTTGTCCTACATCATTATGACTTTAAATGTACTCATATACCCGACATAGACAAATGGGATCTGTTATTTGAATGCACATGTTACTTCCCAAGGAGCAAAACAGGAGTTTCACAAAATGGCCTCAGGTGTTGGGCACATGGAGTTAAATGCCATGAACCAAAGTATAGAGAGCAACATGCATTCTACTAAAACTCCAAGGACAAGCTGTGTTATTTACCTTTCTAAGAGAGAGGGAGGGAGAGAGAGAGAGAGAGAGAGAGAGAGAGAGAGAGAGAGAGAGAGAGATTCACTTGCTACTTTTATCTTCAATGATGATGATGGTAAGATTGAAGCCCTTGTCCCTGCAGACTAGTGTAACACCATCGCCTGCATTTCAGTGATCCAGTTTAATTAAAATTCACAATTTGAGTTGAATTTCAATTTGATAGTGCGTGCGTGCGTGTGTGTGTGTGCGTGTGAGAGAGAGAGAGAGAGAGAGAGAATTCACTTGCTATTTTTTTTTATTGTCAATGATTGTGATGGTAAGATTGAATCCCTCATCCCTGCAAAGTTGTGTCATACCATGGCCTGCATTTCAGTGGCCCAATTTAATTAGAATTCACGATTTGAGTTGAATTTCAATTTGATAGTACACATATTTGGTTAAAGCTGCCTTTTAAGGGGTTGGGAATTTATTTATTTTTATATCACTTAATGAAATTATGATTGTGAGTCGGTTTAGGAACTGTGGAATTTTTATGGCATAGAGCTATAGAAATGGTTTTATTCCCCCCCCCCCCCTTTTTTGTTATCCTATTTATGTTGTTGCAACTTAACCAATATCTTACATAATTACTGTAGTAAGCCATGAGCATCAGGTTCTTCTCAATGCAACATTAAGTTGCAATATGTTGCATTTTTCCTCTTATTTATTCATTCATTTATTTATTTATTTATTATCTTTGTGCAAGGAATAGCAAGAGCAGCTGATGTAGCTTCTATGTTTCTTGTGATGAAGCTTTCTTTTTCAGTAATTATCCCATCTACTGCAGGTTTGCACTCAACGGTCCTGGAAGCGGCCTTATGGTGTTGGTCTGCTGGTGGGTGGGTTGGATGAGTCTGGAGCTCACCTTTATTACAATTGCCCAAGTGGAAACTACTTCGAATACCAAGCTTTTGCCATTGGGTCACGCTCGCAAGCCGCGAAGACATACTTAGAACGCAAGTTTGATACTTTCATGACATGTTCACGTGATGAACTTATCAAACACGCACTTTTTGCATTGAGAGAAACCTTGCAAGGTGAAAAGCTCACAAGTTCCATATGCACAATTTCTGTGGTAGGGGTGGGGGAACCATTCCATATATTGGACCAGAAAACTCTGCAAGAATTGATTGAAGCATCTGGGATAGTGGAGGAGCAAGCCCCTACTGCTGAAGATAGTGGTGCACCAGAACAGAGTGGTGGTGGTGCAGAACCGAGTGGTGCTGCTGATCAGGGTGGTGCTGGGGAACAAGGTGCGGCTCCCATGGATATTTGAGAAATCAATAAACAGCAGCCGTCTCTCTATACTCGGGTGAGGTTTTCTAGTTCATGTTTCTGCAGATGAGGTAATGGAATACGGGTGGCACCATGGTTGACATTTGTTGGATTTTCATTATGCAATTTATCTTTTGCTTTGTCAGTGCAAAGAACATTTTAAAGTTAGATTTGGATAAACTCTGCATTTCTAATTTATACTTGGATGCAATGATTAAACATGTTGATGTGGTGTCCCCCACATGATATTTGGACACCGTATGCCTATTATGGGTTTTGTTGAACTTCTGTTGGAACGCATCTACTATGCAGGCAGGACAATGCCAACGAATAGGACATTAAAAACAAAAAAAGTTGCAGTGATCGATCGTGTATCGAGGGGTTATTCGGATGAGAACTTTATCCGTAATGCTTTGTGTTGAAATCAGTAATTACTTGCTTGGAAGTCATTTAATTTAGAAGGGGAATCAAAGTGTCAAAATCAAGTAGTTTGTATTATTTCAGAAGTTGCAGGCTTGTTTGGCACCAACTGCTAATCCGGATCTATTTGCTAGCCCTGTTGGTGTGGCCCTTATGGTGGTACTTCTGGTGTACCGCTGGCTGATGCAAGGGCTTTCTGAGTATGATCTGTCTTCTAGCTGAAGGCCTTGCATTGGTTGTCTGTCTGTTGCTCAGACTTGAACTAATCACTCAAGTCCCAAAATCCATGCTTTTGAGTAGTATCTTATTAATTTTGCTTCATTTGACTGTGTAAAATGCTAAGAAAATGGATGGACGGATTTCTAACTTTTTTTTTTTTTTTCGAAGTTAATTTTTCACCAAATGAAAAAATACATATATGAAAACAGACTTGCATTATATTTGGGAACATGAATCTTAGAGCCTAGTATTTGAATTTTGTGTGAATTAGGATGAAATTTGATATAATTGTGTTGTAGGTGTTTTAAATTTATACAAATTCAAATTTAAGATTTCTCCTAATTATAGGGTTGATTAATTTAAATTTACATGTGTAGATTTGAGGTATGAAATCTATGTTTTCTAGACCCAGCGTGAGGGAGGGATTATTTGAAGCTTGAATAGTTGACATGAGCCACACTCCGATTCCATATCCATACAACAATATTCCTTTGAATTTTCTAGGCTAGGTGGATGTTGAAATGGTAATCAACCAAGTGCAAATTCACTATTTTGTCTAAATTTGAGTACCGAGTCATTTTTAAGTAGTTGTGGAACTTGGTTCAGTGAGGACTTGAATTACTTGTATAAATGAATAATTTTCAAGAGCATCTTTTGGAATCATTTAGCAAACGACCTGAGCTTAAACTCAATTGATAAACAGCTTGTCAAAAGATGTGTATAGGTTATAAAGTCGTTCCTAAATAGCTAGTAACTTCGATTTGGAAGGATTAATTTCTATTTGCATACATGAGTAATTGTCAAGCTATTTTTTGAGAATTGTTTAGAAAATGGGCTGAGCCTAGGACTAAGCCAAACTCATAAAAGGTCCATTCACGAACTCATTTTGGACTTGCTTAAATGAAGAAATAAAGGTGAATAGAGATTTCAATTTACATCCTTCATAATCTCTATTGCAGTATTTTTCACTCTTTAACATTTCCGGACTTCCATTCAAGAAAATTTAACCTTCATTCTTTACTTCTAGTAATATTGGAAAAGCAAGGAGTAAGCTCTTCCAATCTCAAAATTATCACATGTAAGGTTAAAAACCATCAACAAAACCAAGCCACAGTTCAATGTTTTTGTCTACATATTTTTTGTTTCATAAATTTATCAAATTAATTCCCCTTTACGTTAAAATTAACTAAAATTTGAAGAGATTCAGTTTAGCTCAAACTCAATTAGTACTTTCAGCTTGATCTTTATTAAAAATTGAATTGGCAAACTCAATCACAATCAACTCAGCTCGACTCAAGTTAAAGTGTTGAAGTTGGCTGATATTTTAGTATATATATATATATGGCATGGGCCATAGATAGACTTTGTGACTTGTTGGTAAGATGTAAACCATCCTAATCACTGGCAGGATGAAAGACATTATCACCCAACAATTAACCATTAGGAAATCTTCAAGAAATAAAGTAAATGTCTTCTCATTCAATAATAATAATAATAATAACTCAGCAACTCAACATTTTAGTAGATAGCCCCAAGAAGCAACTGAAAAAATAGCCGCCCTTGGTTTTTTTGGTGGGGAGCATAAATTAAGGCAGCAATTTATAGCTGCCTTTGGGAAATGCCACAAGTCCTAATAAGAGGAATCACTTCTTGAGGTGAGGAAGAGGGAAGCCCTTGACCTGCAACTGCTTATGCATCCATTGCCAGTTCTCTGGAGTAACCTCACCCCCGAGTGAACGAATAACAGATCCACCACTGCAAGCGCCAACTCTGCAGCAGTCCTCTAGTGGCAGTCCCTTCACTAACCCATACAAAAACCCACTTGCAAACAGGTCCCCTGCGCCTGTGGCATCAACTGCCTTCGACTCCCCTACTGCAGAGACTCTAACTACCTGAAATCTCACACAGAGAAACGTCTAAATGATACAAGCGTGGATATGGAAATTAATAAGGGGCAGTTATACAATGGCTCAGACAAGGAGACAGTAGTTGACACCAACATCATAATTATTTACATGGACTGATATATTTGTATGGGATAGGGGTAGGTGGAGTGGGGTGGGTGGTTCCTGCTAATTTGCATTCATGTTCCCATGGCTTGATAAAAGCCTATAATTAGAGCCACTCAGAGGCCAAAAGCATCCTCCAAGACATTAAACAGAAAAAGGGCAGGCATAAGAAATGTACGACCACTTGCCTATCACACACGCATGTATATGCACACACGCACACAAATGGCAGGTTAATTCATAGATGCTTATGTCACACATTCGAAACCACAACTCTATGCCTGCCACACTGCATTTTTCTATAGATTAGTTACTCTCTAGAAATGAAAAAATGTCACCAACCTCTTTACCATGTTTTGCAATGCATCCTTTGGGGCCTAGGGTTATGACAGCCCACTGGCAGTGTTCAGCCAAATAATTGACAGCAGCTTCAGGGTCATCATTGTGTTCGCCCCTGCAAGAGTGAGAAGAATAATCAGCAGTGTCTACCAGATAAAAAATACGAGCCCACACGCATGCCCACACACACACAATGTAATGTAAAATTGTGCTGAACTCTAAAAATGGAGAGCCTGTTTGGTTTGAGAGAAATGGAGAGGGGACAAGAGAAAAGGAATGAGATTCTCTACTCTCTTGTCTGGTTCACAAGAGGGGGGGATAAATCTAGAGAAATGGAGAAACGCTATTAAAACACACACACACACAAGTCTAAAAAGTAGCTCTTGGTGGATGCTTTCTAGTACATGAACTTTAGACTTTTTGTTTTCTTTTCCTTAGTTTCACTCCACTCTCGTTAAACCAAACAATGAGAAAAAGAAACTAGTTTTGTTTCTCTCTTCTTCTCTCCACAAGGTTTTTTCTCTCTTCTTGCCACTTCCCGCCAACCAAAAAGACTGTAAAGAATCATGAAGATGAACATTCTTCCATCACAAACAGTTATTAAAGACAACAGTTCCAGAATATAAACAAATAATCACCTTAGCAACTCTCTTGCTTCATCCTCATTGGCAAAGCATAGATCTATATCTCCAGACTCTAATAACTGCAGAAGTGGTAATCTAAAGTTCCGAACCATCTGTATAAACAGTAAATATACCTCTTACAGTTACACTTGATAATTTTTGTCATTGAAAAATGAGAATCACAGGCCAAAGAGAAATATTATACCTCAAAGCATGAGTGAATATTAAAATATTATACCTCAAAACTGGCCAAATCCAGGGATACAAAAACACCCTCTTCTTTGGCAATCCGAATAGCCGCATGAATAACTTCCAAGTTGAATATCCCATATCTTAGGACCAACCACTGTGACCAAAATAATAATAATAATAAGTAAGCAACAACTAAATTTAGACAGAACTCAGAAGTCACAGAGCCTCTATAGGACACCTCCTTTCAGAAAGGGTGGACCTAGGCTGAAAACCTAACAGGGAGCAAGTTTACAATATAAATCATATCACTTTGAATCCAGGGCAAAAGTTAAATTTAAGGATGCAGCTTCATGCTCATGGAATATTTTGATCCTTTATTTAAAAAGCAAATAGCATCAATACTTGCAGAAAAGCAGTTGAGAAAATTCACTGACTCGCTAATCAATCTACCCTGTCAAAATCAACAATAAGGGAGAGAGAAAAAAAAAAAGAGAACAGTTCATAGGTAAACATGGATTCTTTAAAACGTCAATTACAGTTCAAGAAGTCTTACTTTGGAACCTTTAAAATCCTCTCTTGTCAACTCATCTGCCTGAAAGTAAACAAATAATAATCATGCATGAAGATCAACTCATCAATAAATATAAAAGAATCCTTAAGAATTGTGAAAAAAGAAAGCTTGAAACTGGAGAAAACTGCGTACACCTGAAGCTTAACAGCATGTGAAAGACAGGGTCGCATTGTACGATTACCCAGTGCATCCACAAGACACACACACTGCACCATAACATCAATTATAACTGTCTTAGCACTAAGAACAAGCTCAACAGGGAGGGAAAAAAAGAAAACAAAATATGTAGAGTGGAGCTAACCTGTGCTGTGGGTCCCTCACTAATTCTCAATCTCGAGAGGTTTACTCCACTGGAGCTCATGTTGCTTACAAACAAGTGCCCCTGCTCATCATCCCCACAAGCCCCAATTATTCCACTAGTGACCCCAAACCCAGCCATTAGGCCTCGAACAGTATTAGCGACACTGCCACCAGCTATTGTCTTTATAGAAGACAGATCATGGGGCAGAGAAAGCATATGCGTTTTAACCTCCCTCAATATATGCTCAAGTTCTTCAATTGCAACCTGCTCAAGGTTAATTGGAACACCATAATAGTTACACAATCTAGAAAATTCATGTTAAAAACTTTCACAACATTTATCATCAAAAAAGATATATAGAGGCTTATTTTGCTTCTAAGCTTCCCTAAGGCTCCAAGGTTAACTGTAATTTTTAAATGATGTCAGGGAACGTATTTAGTACCAGCTTGATTTTTAGAAAAAAAAATTTAACCAACAAAATAAATAAATGAAAGGGAAATGCCCAATCAATCAGTCAACTACCAACAAAATCAGTCAGGAATGCTGGTACATAAAGCATCCAAAAACACTACTGATTCGAGTTTTTTCCTTTTTTTTAATAATAAAATATTAAATAATGGTTCGGTGAGAATTTTATTTCTCACTTTAATGCGTTGAGGGAAAACTCGCTGGACCATCCTGCCCGCTGGTTGACGCGTGGCAGCCAAAACTCGCTAGATGGTCCAACGAGTTTTGCCTAGGAAATGAACTGCCGTTTGACGCGTGAGCAAAACTCATTGGATTGGGTTTTTGAAGTCTTCTTCCTCCTCCATTTTCCTCACGAAATTGCAGGGTGGCAAAGCAAAGCAACAGCAATGGCCAGACGATTGGACACTTGCAGCAGGTGACCATTGCAGGGAGGAGCCGAAAGTTGGGAAGGAAAGTATAAAAAAGGGAGATGAGGTATGTATTTTGCTTAAGCTGAAATTCTTATATTTATTTCATTAAGATTCATTAGTTTGATTCAAAAATTGTGTTAGTTTGTGCTATAAACTAGTATTTGATACATTCAATTTGGTTGTATTGAACCAAATTTTGTGATTGGAAGTATCATTTCGAAACCCCCATTTTGAGGTTAGGGTTTATTCTGTTTTCCTATTTAACTTATTTGAATTTATTATTATTTTTATGTGTAATTGTTCTTGGGCAATTTGGTGTTAGTTATAAGTTTGGATTTTAAATTTGAAATTTAATTTTGTACGAATTCGGATAAAATTTGAAATAAATTTATATTTAATTTTATTCAAATGCTCATAAATTCAATTTTAGAGATTGGAAATAATGTTTCTAAGTACAATATTAAGTTTTGTTTGAAGCTTGGACTACTTTCTATTACATTAGAGAGTAATGCAGTCCAAATTTCAAACAAAACTTAATATTGTACTTGGAAAAATTATTTCCAGTCTCTCAAATTGAATTTATGAGCATTTGAATAAAATTAAATATAAATTTATTTTAAATTTTATCCAAATTTGTACAAAATTAAATTTAAAATTCAAACTTATAACTAATAGCAAATTGCCCAAGAACAATTACACATAAAAATAATAACAAATTCAAATAAGTTAAATAGGAAAACAGAATAAACCCTAACCTCAAAATGGAGGTTTCCGAATAATGCTTCCAATCACAAAATTTGGTTCAATACAACCAAATTGAATGTATCAAATACTAATTTATAACACAAACTAACACAATTTTTGAATCAAACTAACAAATCTTAACGAAATAAATATAAGAATTTCAATTTAAGCAAAATACATATCTCATCTCCCTTTTTTATACCTTCCTTCCCAACGTTCTGCGAGGCTTCACAACATTCGACTCCTCCCTGCAATGGTCACCTGCTGCGAGTGTCCAATTATCCGGCCATTGCTACTGCTCAACCACTCAGCAATCTCGCGAGGAAAAGGAAGGAGGAAGAATTCAAAAATCCGAGCAAAACTCGCTAGATCATCCAATGAGTTTTGCACATGCGTCAAAGGGCAATTCATTTCTCGCAAGATAGTCCAACGAGTTTACCCTCAACGCATTAAAGTGAAAAATAAAGTTCTCACCGAACAGTTATTTAATATTTTATTATAAAAAAATCAAAAAAGGAAAAAACTCTCACATCTCATCTACTTAAGCCCCCAACCACATTCCTAATCCTGCTTGGTCCTACCACCTGTGGCTAATGCATATGCCTAAGCCCACCTAACAAAGCCTAGCCTAAACCAAACCCATGCTCATGCAAGTTTCTGTCCCGGTAGACGAAGCTTTTGGGTCATCAAGAGCTAGCTCAATGGGCATGTCAAGAGAATAGCACAATAACCAAAAAAATTCAAATTGCATGTGAGTCACCATAACTACATCACCGTCACTCCCACAACACCACGCTCATAGATGAGGTTGAGGTTTCTTGGACAGACATGCCACTGAGGGATAGCCACTGGCACGGATTCCCAAAACCCCAATGGACCTCTGGTCTCTCTTTATAAACAGTGACTACAGTACAAAAGCAAGGTGCTTTTTTTTTTTTTTGTTTTTTCTTCTTTCTATTTTAAAGAACGGTGTTCAAAATCTTTTGGACACTCGAGGTAATGAGTTTGCCCTATAGCCTCCTCCACTTAAATAACGAGCTAACCTCTGCCTTCTCCACTTAAATAATAAGGTATGATCGCAAATAAAAAGCCATAATTCTAAAACTTCCACCCTAATATTTTAACTAGAAAAGCCGTTTTAACTAAGAAAATCTTAAGTTTACCGCCAGCCACCTCTGCAGGCTTATAGTAAAGGAATAAAATAATTTACACAAAAAAAAGTCACTCATTTGAAAGAGGACATGGATTGAATGGAATAGCCGCAAAATTGGATAAAAATTGAAAATAGCAATTCCTTATCCAGTTCATGTTATGAACTAATAAGACTCTATTTATCCTAATTTGTTTTATGATGATGACAATTTTTCTATCCAAATCATCAAATCCCAATGATCATTCTATTCCTAAGAATATCTTTTGCCTAATTCTCTTTTACCTCTTTACTAACTCCCGCACCACTATTAACTTTATTGGCTGAAAGCAAGGGATTTTTCTTCTTTGTATATCCGAGAGAAATAGATATGCACGAGTAAGTTTCCGAGAAAGGACTAAAGGAGTGTAGCCATTAACCCATTATAATATGAAGTGCAGGATACACATGCATCAGATTCAATGAACTACTAGCTAATCTTCTAAAATTTGCAATGAAACCCAACTGAAGAAACCCAAGAACCAAACAAATCAAAGCCTCAAAACACTAAGAAACGTAATTACGTAAAGACGTTATCATCTTGCAAAGCAAAAAAAAAAAAAAAAAAACACAGAATGAGGCATGAAGAGAGAGAGGGAGACGGCGAGAAAAGTACAGGGAGAGAGCCACCACGGTCGCCGGGGATTCGATCGAGGAGGGACCAATCGACGCGGGCGACGTTGTCGACGAGGGCTGAAGGTTGGAGCCCGAGGACCAGAGGAGCGTCCCCCACATGCCCGCCGCCGCCGCCAGTGCCCTTCGGCAGGGCTCCTGCCCCCATCTTAGGGCAGCCTTTCCCTCTCCTGCTACCTCCCTCTCTGTGTTTCCCCACTCTTCTTCAGAGGCCTAAGCCTCGACCTTTTTCCTCCTTACCCTCTGATCGCAATTACCCTGCATTCACAGTATTATATAGATCACACTGCGCGAGTCGACCCAGCGAATCAGAACTGAGTTCCCTCGTTATTTCCTTTGTTCCAAAATTACCCCCGCCCCGGGGCAAGTGGTAGTGCGCCCTTTTGAGCGCTCTTTCAGTTTCATCACCTTTCTTTTTAGAATAAATAAATAATAGAATTTTCCTCTCAAAAATCAAAATAATAACATTAATAATAAAATCTTTTAATCACAAGCCCGTGATATTATAGCATTGGAGAAAAGAAGAAAGCTTGAGGGCCCACATCTATCATTCTGTTTGGTGGCGTTACTTTGTCACATTGACTCCTTATCTATAATATTGCTCTTCAATATATTCAAATTTTTTTTTTAAAATAAAATAAAATAAAATACACACACACACACTTCCTCCTCCCCTCCACCCTTTTCCCAAAAATAAAATAAAAAATTAATAATAATTTATAGTTTCGTATGTCACGTACTCAATATTTGAGTTTAAATTTCTTATCATGGTAATGCTATAAGCAACCTTAGGGTTAAAGATAAAAACTTATTCATAAATTATTTTCTATATGTGCAAATCGGCATCTAAGTTTAGCCTCTAAATATCTTCTTCTTTGATACTAAAAATATCTTAGCAAATCTAAAATTATGACTTACTTCTACTTATAGTTGTTATTTGAATAATAGTAAATAATGAAATTATTGGATGGAGAATTTTTCAGCCCATTAGTATTAACTTTATGCCGTATAAAACCACAATATCATATTTTTTTCCTTTTTAACTTCAAACAGGAGTTCGATTCACAAAATGTTACGATCACTCTTTTTCTTTTACACTTTTTTTCTCTAGAAACAAATTTCATTTAAAATATTTCTTTTGACAATTGGCATAATGCTATTAAAAAAGGAGGAAGAACTTTTACGGGTGGCACCGCCGGATCAATGGTTATTAAGTGTGGCTATCATTAAGATATAAATCTTCTACCACTCATTTATTTTTTTAATTTTTTTTAATATAATAATTAAAAGAATCTGTATACATATATATTGGGGAGTGGGTGGAATCATTTTGAGATCCAGATGATAAAGGAAAAGAGGGGATTATGGTGACCCATCCTTTTTGTTCTTTTAAGCTGCTTAAATCACGGAAAGTTTGCTCCCCAATTCATTTGCCTGTTCAGATTCCCATTAGCCAAACAATTTTTTCAGTAATAGTTATTATAATAATTATTGTATTGTGTTGTTTTTTTTTTTAAAAAATACATCACAACATTGGGAGTATTTGAAAATTTTAAATATAATAGTACAGATCACACCATGGTGGTTTTGTTGGTGAGGAGGGTCTGAGAATTTTGGCACATGGGCATAGATGGCCTTCAATATGGGTTCATTTCAACAGTTTAAATAAGAATTTTGCATCCAAAAAGGAAAAAAAAAATAAGAAGAAAATTTATTTTCTAATATATTTTTTCTCCATATAAAATGCCATTGAAAATAAAAAAATTTATTCCAACATGATTAAAAATTAAGAAATATGAAATATTAAGAATGCATAAAATTAAAATTTTATTTATTAATTTATCATATTTTTTATTAACATAAAAAGTAAAATCCTTCTCATTTCCTCAAACGACTCGTTCATGAACTGGGAGTAACTTTTAAAATCAGAGATCAAGTTTCCGACTCAGGCCAAAAAACATTCTTCCATTTTCCCAGAAAAGAACAGATAAAAGGTCAATAGATTATAAAGATCATGATTGAATTTAATGAACTAATTTTCATCTCGATGTTTGAATTGGCTCATTTTAATAAAAAAGAAGCTTAGAATGATTCATTTCAGTGGAAAATAAAGGAGGGGAAAATCCATTCACATTTCCCTTCAACCATGTTTTCCTTTCCTGCTGGCCCTACATTCGGACCAAACAAAATTTTAAGCTTCACACCAGTAAGTGCATCAACCTAAACTACAAACATAGCTCTCCAGACTTCAAGCATTTCACGGATGTAATGTCACATCATGCATAGAGAAAGCACATGGCAACTTCCTCTAGCCTCAAATCTGCTCTGTCGATTAAAGTTGACCCCCAGAAATTTATAAATATAAAAAAAATAATGTAATATACACAAACAAACAAACAATCAATCAATACAACACAATTGAGCACAAGATACAAACCACGGAAGAAAAAAATCTAGCAGTTCGGAGTATGCATGCCCACCAGAAGAGGGTAAAGCTCAGATTCAAGGCCTAGCAGAGGAATATATTCCAGTAGTCTTTTGAGTTTTAAGAACTACATGGTTCATGTGGCACCCAAAATGGCTTGATATTTAACAATTGAAACAATAGGGTCATCAGATAAGAATGTATCTCACATACAACAAAGATGAGCATCAAGCATACATATTGCTTTACCCATTATTTCCTCCTCCATGCAAGGGTCTCTGAAAAACCAGGGAGTAATGGAGCCGGACGCTGGAAACAACATACAACATTCCTATCTAACAAAAAAAACAAGTCTGGCATCATTGGGAAAGAACATTATTCCGTAAATTTGCATGTAATGACAGATACTCCTTGACATCAAATCTCAGTCAGAGAAAAGGGGGGGAGGGGGAGCGGCAAAAAGGAACCACCTAGTGAAAAATTTTATTTTTGAGAACCCTTTTGGTCTTTATCTGGTAGGATGTTATCTGGAAGAATAAGTTCAGGAGGGGTCTCGCGAACGACACCCAGCATCGAGTCATACTCCTCATCTTTACGAGCAAACTTCTTGCGAAGTACTTTCTCAAACTCAATCTCATCAAAGGACTTTGCATTCTCAGCTGCATGGACTTGTGCAAGGTTGGAATAGTTGGTGGCTGACTGGGAGATAAATGCTCTCTCTTCATCAGTGAGCTTCCTCAGGAACTTTGCTGGATTACCTCCCCATATCTGCGAATTAGAAATAACATAAAACGTAAGTTTGAACTGGGGTTCATAATTAATCAGAATTCAGCAGGTAAAAATGCCCGGGACCTCATTTGAACTGGCTGGAAATTTTGAAAGCTGACTATAGACCCATTGTGGTCCGCCCCTTCCCCGGACCCCGCATACACGGGAGCTTTGTGCCCCGGGCTGCCCTCTTTTTTTTTTTATGGAGATTATTTTGTCTTTTTCTTTTTCTTTTTCACGAACGAGACAGTTCCAACTCAGGTAAGATCATGAAAAAACCAATCAGGTTGCAAATCACTGAAGATTATAAAGCAGTATGCACCCCAACAAAATATGTGTGAGCACCAAATGACTTCGTTATTTGTTATTCTCCCAATTTCTTTCTAATCACGACTTTGCAAAATCTCTAAGGTATTAACTTCCCCACCATTTGGACACAAGCCCTGGGATGGGTCATTAGAACAGCAGTGATGGTAAGGGTCACTGATTAGCCACATGAGCAGAAACCTTGCTCCAACCCATCAATCACTTGTTGAAGTGATTTTTCAATTGCAAATACCTTCGCCACATCTACAAGTTGCTCATCAGTAAACCATGACTTCAGTTTAGATAAAAACCGTTTGAACAAACTCCACCTTCCCATGCATCCATTTCCCATTAAGAACTAAAGCATTTACTTGCTAAAATTTCTCTGGAAGACCACTGCCATCAGCCAAAAGTGCAAGCTCAAGATGCTTTTGAGTGGATATACATGTGCACCCAAGATCTGCCCAGTAGATTCATTATAGTGGGGCATGGACTGAGTCAAACTCCAATTATTTCATCCCAAAATCTTTATCAGAAAAGAGGTCTCAAGCACTAGTAGAAGTAGTGGGTATGAGCACACGCACACCCAAAAAATAAAAAAATAAATAAAAAGAACGAGGAGGATTGAACCATCCTAACACGAACAATTCAATACTCAACAACAAATGCACAGCACAAATGGATAGACTAATAGATATATGGCTCAGCAATAGAATGTAAGCAACAGCCACTGCCACACCCGCACTACCCACTTCCAGATAGACAGAGAGAAAAGACAGAAAAAAATTGGAACATTAATGGCCTGTTTAGTTGTGGAAATCACTTTTCATTTTCCATTTTAGTTTTCCTAAGAATTTCAGGGGAAAAAAAAACTACTTATTTTTCAGTTTTGCTAGATTTGTATATAAAAAATAAAAAGTTAAAAACTGGAAAACAATTACAAGTTTTGGCTCTATTCACTGCAGAAAATAGTTTTGTTTTCCATTTCTAATTTTTTAGCTCATTACAAAAATGCCACCTTATTTTCCAATTTCCTAAATCTTTATATGAAAGCTGCAAAACATATTTTTATTGTTTTCTAGATTTCTGACTTTATAATTTTTGAAAAATTAAAAAAAAACGTGCCATTTCTGTAATCATTTAGAAATCTAGAAATGAAAAATGGAAAGTGCTTTCCACAGCTAAACAAACCCTTTATTTCTACCTTTTTAATAAAAATCTAGGAAAACTGAAAAATGAGCTGGCATTTTTATAATTCTTTGGAAAACTAAAATGGAAAATGAAAACTGTTTTCCAAAACAAAATAGGCCCTAATTGTTTTACCTTGGAGGAAAATAAGCATATGACATAGTTCCAGTGGCATTCCAGAAAATAAGCAGCAATGAATCAACATAAGAAACACACGAGAGAGAGAGAGAGAGAGAGAGAGACCTCCCCAGACGGGATCCTTGTGTTCTGTCTCACAAGGGCTCCTGCAGCAACCATGGCATGTTTTTCAACAACCACCCCATCAAGCAGTGTAGCTCCCATACCAACAAAAGCCTCATCTTCTACAGTACAGCCATGTAAGACAGCACTATGACCTGGCAGTTCAAAATTATTGAAACAAGTTTTGGACAGAGCCAACATCAGGACACTTTACATGCTAAAAAGAACTTACTTAGAAACTACTAGCATGTCCTCACCTACAGTAACATTGTCTCCAATCAAAGTTGGCAACACTTTCCCACTTAGATTGGATTTTGCAACATGCACAAGGGAGTTGTCCTGTATATTAGTTCCAGATCCAACACTGATGCTATTGACGTCACCTACACGCAAAGACACAAAACTTGATGAATAAAACTCCACATACAAACAGTATGTGTGCATGAATGTGCGCCTTAAGTTTAACTAAGCCATAAGAATTTCTTTTCAAGAGGTGAGTTTGGCTGCATGAGAAGGGTAGGGAGCCCGTGATCTTTTGAATCTCAGACAGCCTATTGAAGAACAATTAAACCAAACTACAGAGGACATAGGAAGAACAAATCATACTGTTATAAATAAATTCGCAAAAATTTAGAGGTCAAACTGTAGTTATATAGCAGTTATCATCTTGATTCTTGATGCAAGAGTCACAAGACAAGGATCAGGAGAAAAGAATTGATGTGTAAATAACCGTTCGCATCACTGTACCATACTAGCATGGTTACTGTTCAGGCTACTCTAGTCTCTAGCAGTCTTCTGGGCCTGTTTAGCATCATTGCTGTTTTCTGTTTCTGTTTTTGTTTCTGCTTCTGCACAGTGAAAAAACAAATTATAAAAATGTGTTTGTTTATATTGTCAGTTTTCTGTTTCAGTCATTGGTTCTTAGTTGTTCGCAAAAAAACTGAAAACTAGATTTTGTTTTGGCAACCTGTTGCCAGAAATTTCAAAAGCCAAAAATAGTTCTTTTGGATGAAATCATTCATTATATATACTTTTAAGTTAAATTTAAAATAAAATGAGCATACGACCTTAAATATAATTAAAATTAAAATATACATAAATTTCAAAAAATAATAATAAAGCCAATTACAAAATATTTTTACTATTTTACAATTGTCAAGTCCAATAAAATTTTTATTATAAAGTAAATTTTGAAAGTATAGAAATCAAGTAAAATAATGATAATAATTTTTTTATTATTATCAAATTTTTCATGTGTATATTTTTTGCAATTTTATTATTTTAATTATGTTTTTATAATATTATTTGATTTAAAGACGAAAATGAGCACTTTTTAATTAAGTTTTAAATTTATTTTAGTTTTATAAATATTAAACAAATAGGTTGCTAGTTTTTAGTTTTTAATTTCTATTTTTGGTTTTTAATTTTCGTTTTTAGTTCTCGTTTCTATAATTTTTGACAATGATACCAAAAGGCCCTTAGGTTTTTAACAAGTACATTGGATCTTTTTGACTAAATTTATTTTGTATGGCTGGGATTTCTTTAAAGCATGGGCTAAGATTTACCGTTGCTTTGGTTTTTCAAAGCTTAGTCATATACTCTATCATAAATGAGTGTTTAAGACTTTAAATTTTTTCAATCAGTAAGTGTTTAGGACTCATTGTAAGCAATTTGACTTTTATTATCAACAAAATTCAGCCTATGGCTTTAAAGTTCTCTTTAACCTAGGATCTGTGCGACTCCAAGCCCAATAAGAGGTTTCCCTTGTTTCCCTATAAGACGCATAGGCTTACAACAGAAGCAAATCCTTCTCTCACAATACTCCCAACTGTGTCAGTTGGTGTCAGACCTGAAAACAGTAAGCTTTGCATCAAAGTAAAATGCAAAAGTTGAACTTGAAAGAGACTGAATTACAATCGAAGTAGCAATCTACATGGATTGATAAACTGCAAACCTGTATGAAGAATCCTAAACGGAATTTGAACCCATGAACACGCCTAAAAATGATTTTGAAGATGAAGATAATGATTTAGAGCAACAAAAACCTTTTTGCAATGCAGGATTCACACATCACATAACAAGCGAATTATTAAAATCAAGATAGCATTCGTTTTGTGGATTGGCACACTCCATTAATTTACAATAGTGGAAGTAAGTCTTACACATTATAATGAAGTAGTCATTTACGAAGAGGGCATACATCAACTGTCTGATTAAAGTCCCCACTTGGTTGATGGTCATCAGCATATTTAATTCCCTCAAAACACACCACATCTGCTCAATAAAGTCCACAGATAACAATTTTGGAAGGTAACAAATTTTTACGTACAAATGTTGAGAAGAAAGATGATTTTTCACATGCATGGCCTTGGATGATGAGCCTAAATTGAAAGAGCAATCAGACCAGAAAAGATTCTCTAACATATGAATTAGTTAAAATTCACAAAGAAACAAAGAAAGTGCTGCTCCGGCATTTTAAAGACAATCCTATGGAGTTTACGAAACTTTGAGGCAATCTAGCTTTTCTTTAAAATCCATTTGCCTACTAAGACAGATGAACATAATTAACTGGAAGCAACATGCATGAGTTTAGACGAATGTATAAGTGCACAAAAATCAATTGGTCTTTCACATGGGAGATCACAGGGAGAGAGATTGAAACTTGGAAGGCAATAATTTGAATTCCAATGGATAGTGGGAGGTATAAATTGAACCTAAGGATGAGTTGTCTTTTCCAACTTGAGGAGAAATGATGCGGGACAAAAGAAGGGGGGAAAATTACAGTACAAATTACTCTTCATGTCACTGTTGCATGGTTATTGTTCATGCTCTAGTAGCACCCAACTTCTTTAGGTTTTTAAGGGTATTTGAATCTTTTGGTCTATTTAATATTATTATAAATAGATGCTTAAAACAATGTCATACAACCTAACTTTTATTATCAATAAAATTTCAGCTTTTGGCTTTACTATGCTTTTGGTATGTAGCAAAGGAATGCAATCAAATTTATCGCTTCATTTTTGCATATTCTTGGTTCAATTTTTCATTCCATTCCATTTTATTCCAACTCCATTCCGTGAACCAAATGTGGTGTTAGTGTTTGAGTGACAAAAAGCCCAAAACAGGCTTTTCCTTTGTTCCCCTCTATGAAACATTGTCTTCAATGGACAACCATAGTAAATTTTTGCCTCTCTGTGCTCCCGACAAGGGGCAAGTCAAGCTGAATCCTGAGCTACTCAGACTCAATTTGCTAGATAGCTTAACTAAATTCTATTCAAGTTCAAGTTGAATTTGAGCTACCCGAGTAGACATAGACTTTTGAATTTTCCAATACTACGTGTGAGCCTAATTGGGATTAATAGAGTTATTGTATTTTTTTTTTTGTTTAATATATTTAATCAGAAGAAAGGGTATTTATATTACATAACCTATATCTAATATTATTTTACAACCAAATCGAGCTTAATTGGGTTGATCTTAAGTTTAAGAACTTGCAGTCAAGCCAAGCTCAAGTTAAATAATTTTAAGGTTGATTGAGTTTGAGTAAAGGGTCAAGCTCAACATTTTCAAGTCGAGTTCAAAGTTGATTCCTAGACTCAATTCCAACTGTGCCACATCTGTATGCATGATACTTCCATCAGCATTGTATCAGAATGAAAGGCCTAACCTGTGTGTATTAACAGCAACCAAAAATAAAAAATAAAAAACATGCGTGTGCACACACGCACAAATGCTTATGTGCAGACACACACACCCCAACTAAACACCTTCCATCACATCATAAAACTCAGGCTATCTTCATTGCATTCTTTTATCTGCAAGTAAAATATATAACTTAATAGATAATTAAGAATTCAGCTCCTGCATAAGCAATAACACTTTTGATATAAAAAAAAAAAAATGCAACAATAATAACTGAAAGATATATTGTATGTTGAACTTTCTACCAGAGTAAGACAAAGCATGACTGCATAAATCTTCTAAGTAGGGCATTCTCAAGGGTATTTTGAACTTAATTTGTATATCCTTAAAGTAAAAAATAAAAATAAAAAAATATGGCGGAATACTAAAACCATATGCATCATAAGTTGTGCTCAGATCATCTTACCTCTTAAAACACACCCATACCAAATAGATGACTTCTGTCCCACTTGAACATCACCAATGACAGAGGCGCTTGGTGCTACAAATGCATCCTTATCAACCACAGGAGCTTTATCAAATATATTCATGAGAGTTCGATGCCTGGACACTGTTTAAAAAGCGAAGAAATAAAATAAAGCCATTGTTTGATGGTAAAAACAAGCTAAATCAGCAGAATATAAACCCAGGCAAAAGCCAGAACAAAGAACGAATAAGAGACAATTTCAATGAAAGACTTCAAATTGTCAACCGGGTGACAACTCGCCATGATTATTTTCAGAAATCAGTAAAGGAATAGATAATGACATTGCAATTTGAAACCAAACACAACCAAAAATCAGAATTCTATAACAAGCAAAAGAAGGCATAATTTCAAAGCATAATTACCCAAATCCATGATTTTAATTAGTAGTAGCATGTGGGGTGGTAACAGATTAAAGTAACAGTAGTATTGGAAAGTGAGAATTGTAGCTACTAAGTAGAGGGAAGTGGATGTAATGGATGGAATTTTTTTCAAGCATTCACAGCCTTGTCTATTGGTAGATTTGCATGCCTGTAAGCCCTTTGCCCTTCTTAAGAAAATTTTTAATTCATTTTGGATTTACTAACATTGTTTAGAGAGAATAATAAACTTAAATGGATTTAAAAGGTAATTAAAAAATATATATATTTTTTATACATTTTTAATAATTCCAACTTAGATTCTACTCCACCTTTGATTTCATCCATCAAGACAATATCAAACAACATTCATTGTGGAACCTCATTTTGGATAGATTCAATATCCATGACTAAACCAAAAAGATAAGGACTCAGAACAAACCTATGTTTCCTTATGACGGACTTGTCCAAGCACTAGCCATTACCCCATCATACACATCCTTAACGACATGTATATACCTACTACCTACTTCTCTATTTTCTTTAGAACACACCATAAAACTTTCCAAGGTACCACTTTTCCTCTAGGTGAGCGTGTCCCTTTTTTTTCCTAAACTTTTTCACTAATCTTCTTGATAGATAGATAGATAGACAGATAGATATACATACATATATATATATATATATATATCTTTTCTTAGTTTATCTCCCAGGCATAAAACCAAATGATCTTGAAAACCTTGTTTCTAAACATAATACTCGTTCAATTATCCTTTCTAGAAGTTCCATTAAATGACTTGTAAGCTTATTTCCACAATATTCATTATAATTTGAATAATCTCCTTTTATTTTGGAATAGGTATTAAAATGCTAAACCTCCAACCATTTGAAATTGTCTTAGTGCTTATAATCTTGTTATATAAGCTAGTTAACCATATTATTTGTTATCTCTTAAATTTCCAAACTTTCAATTGGGATGCCAACCTCCTTTATTTTTGGACGTGTTTTAAAATATGCTAACCCTCCAATCATCTAGAATTGTCTTCATGCTTATAATTTTGCTAAAGGGACTAGTTAACCATATTACTTTGTTGTCTCTTAAATATTTCTAAACTTCAAATGGGATGTGATTCCATCCTACAACTGTTTCCATTATTAGCTCTTCTTTAATGCATACTGAATTTGATTGACTCTAAACTTCGTAGAAAAATCTGAATTTTTAACCTTTTTTTATTTGTCAATTCTAACTTTAAACTTTCTAATTGATTTTTATTAAAGAGCTTCTTAAAATAAGTTCATCCATCTTTTTCTTTCATTTCTTCTTCTTTAACTAAAACACAATCTTCCTTTTTTTTTTTATATATTTAATACTACACATGGCTGTACTCTATCTTTCTCTAGTTCTAGCAAGCTTAAGTATCTTTTCTCTTCTTTAGTACCTAATATAGAATACAAATTATTGAATGCTCTAAGCTTAATTATACTAACCGTTTTTTTATTTAGCTTCTTTTGTTGCTCCCATGTACCATGCACTTTTCATAAAACTCCATGTTTCTATTGTTTTTAAGTCTTAAACCACATTCTTTCTCTTAATTACGATAGAACGTCCAGATCAAGCCACCAAATACTATAGATTCACCTAGAATCGATTCTGCTGCATCTCTAGCAAAACCCACCATCGTATTTTAAATAGTCTTTGTGTCTACCTTATCTCCTATTAGATTGCCTCCTTCTGTCATTTTATTTCCAAATGTTATTATATTTTCTCCTTTTAGGTTTTAACACCCTATTCTCTGACATTGATCTATTTTACCTTTTCCCTACCATTTCCACTACATATATCTAACACTAACACTCTAAGAATCTTATTAACTGATTCATATGCTTATTCAAGTCTCCACTTTCAGGCATACAAATGAACAGTAACTTGTTTAAGCAAAATTTGTTGATATTGCTCTTTGCCATATATATGCTCTTCACTTCGTCCATAGACCCTTTGTCGTTTTCTCTTCCACCATGCATTGAGTTATGGCTCGTATTCAGAATGAGCATCCACTTAAAATCTGTAAATTCGCCCCCTCCCTCACTTTTAAGGTATACTATTTTGAACCAGGGTGTAGTGTCATTATATAGATGAATGAGGGTATTTTGGGATATTTTTCACAAGGGGACTACATATATAGTTGTAACAGCAATTTGAAAGGCAGAGACTGCTTCCATTAACTTGTTGAAACCCGGAGGCTCCGTAGATGTGGGCACAATTCTGAACTACAAAAATTTATGTGTTCTTCTCATTTTTTTAATATATATTTTTGTAATCTACTGCCTGCATCAGCATATCCCCGGGGCATGTTTCACAATGATAACTTTACAGTTTACAATCTTTATACCTCCTGGTTAAGAAGGTAAACAAATAAATTTGATATTAAAAAATATCTACTGACTGAACTCCAAAAACAAAAAACAAAAAAAAGGAAAAGGCAATTCATGGAAGTAGCAAATGTCACCAACCATCAAAGCTACCAATGCAGATGCAACAAGTTTCTATGACACACAATGGCCGCATCAATACACACAAACTATGAGTCACATAAGAAGCACACCAGCAAGAAATTAGGCATCATTGCTACAAATCCACGAAGGCTGCAGCAGAGTAGTTAGGATGACGCATGCTAAACAAATCAATTCCCCAAGAAAGAAGAAAGCAGACCCACACATACACGCGCAATAGCAATTCTACTCAGACAACAGCCAAGAAACACTAAAATCAGAAAAGAAAAAAAGTTACAGCACCAAATTAAAGAAGAGAATGAAATGGGGATCTGGGGTATCGAAAGAAAGAGATGATCAAATGGAATGACAGAAGCGCTTACACTGCTCTTGGAAGTAGTAGTTGCCTTGGAGGCGGGAGCCGAGGCGATCAATGGCCTGACCAGTCTCGCGAATCCAGAATCCAACGGTGTAAATGGCTTTGCCTAGGGTTCCCATCTTCCTCGATCCCTGCTTCGCCTTGGATGATCAACACTAGAGGACCCCTCCTAAAGAGAGAAGTAGGGGTTTTGGGGTTTTCGCCAATTTGTGTTCAGCGAGTGGGGGGGTGGGCGGGCGTGGGGGGGGACTCTGGATCGAAGCTGAACCAAAGTGGACCCAGGTGGCGCCTCTTACATGGGCGATGATGTCCCTATGGCTCGGGAGGGGCATAATGGGTTTTCCGACCCGTCCTCCCGAGTTACTGAATTGTCCCTTGTTGATTTTGCTGGATATCGAAAGTACCCCCAGAGTTCTAGAGTATTTACTTCCAGGATTTAACTCCTGACCATGTGGCACGTGTTCATTGGATGACAAAACTTTTGATCCTCACCTCAGCAATTTAAGGGCAGATAGGCGTGGACTTGAAAACCCAATCTCAATGACTTTTACAATACTCTGCAATTTTGATTTATACAAGTCTTAAGAGTTAAAAGAGAGGGTAAAAGGACATAACACGGTAGAAAGGCATCAGCACATAAGAAAGAGTATCAAGAGTTCAATTTCAGGTAGATACACTTACGAAACCAGCTGCACCTGTGGATGGTGAGAATTTACTCTATGAGCCAGTGGAGACCGTGGATGGTGAGAGTTTGCTCTGTGAGCCAGTAGGGACCGTGAATGATGACAGTTCTCTGTGAGCCAATGGAAACCGTGAATGGTAATAGAGACGTGTCCCAGGGGTCGGGTTGGCCGAACGTCTAACTGATGCACGGAAATCGTGTCTGTATTCCGGACTTTACCTAATCAGCGAGACCTAGGGGAGGACGCTGATCCGTATGTTTGGTGCCGCACTAGGGGATCCAAAGGGCTTATTAGTGGCTGGAGTTCCTATGAAATCAAAAAATAGAGAGGGTAAAAATATAAAATTTATTCATAGAATTAGAGACATGGAGTGAAGATGATTGGAAAAAATGTATTGAAGTAGACCATATCTTAATTGAAGTTTGGAAATATTTAGGAGATGGAAGAATTTTATAGTTAACTAATATGTTTTTTACAATATTATAGAAATCAAAAAAATATCACATGAATGGAGGAAAAATGTATTAATATCAAAATACAAAAATAAAAGGGATATTCAAAACTACATAAACTGAATTAAATTTATGAATCATATAATAAAGTTGTGGAGAAAAGTAATTGAACAAGGAATAAGAATATAATCGAGGATCCTAGAGAATCAATTTGATTTTTTTGCTTAGGAGGTCGGCAATAAAAGCTATCTATTTTCTAAAGAAGTTAATTGAGAAGTTTATGGAAAAAGAGTGGGACTTGCATATATTTTTATTGTTTTAAAAAAAAAAAAAAAAAACATATGATAGAGTACATAAGAAAGTTTTTTGATAGATTTTATAAAAAATGAAGTATGCCGCAAATATATTGATGTTATTAAAGATATGTATGATAGAGTAACAACTGGTGTGAGACTATAAGAAAAAATTTAGAAAAGTTTTAATTACAATAAGTGTACATCAGGGCTTTATTTTAAGCTTTGTTTTGTTCATTTTTAGTAATTGGTGAACTTATAAGTAAGTTCTTTAGTGAATTTTATAAAAATTGAGTATGTAACAAATATACTAACGTTATTAAAGATATGTATGATAGAATCGCAACTAGCATGAGGACTGTAAAAAGAAAATTTAGAAAATTTCAATCACAATAAGTATGCATCAAGGCTTTATTTTTAGTCTTCATCTATTCGTTTTTAGTAATTGGAGAATAGTGCTTGAGTTCAAACGCCTTAGAATAAGTATAAATAAGATGAAATATATGAAATTGTTAAAAAACATGTATATTTATGTGGATGACTATCTAGATAATAGATTATAACCTTTGGTATGCCCACATAATGGTTCATTATGTGGTTAACCTTTGGGATGCCAATGTATTTGCCTATATAAGAAGATGTTTTACAACAAAATGAGATAATAAGATGATTAACAACATTTAGTTCCTGAAGAACTAAACTATTAAATTTTTATAGCTCCAAACTTTTTTTCCCTCTTTTTATTTCGTTTACAACACGTTATCAGTACGATCAAGTCTCTAATGGTATAGTAAGTTTCGTTGGTATTATTCCAAGGTAAAACCTTGTTTCCTTTAACATTTGTTATCTATATAACTTTAATTAGTTTTTTGTCAAACTATATTTATATGTTAACTATATCTCTTATATTGAGTATGTGTTCTTGAATATTTTTATGTTGGGATATATGTGATAATAACATTTCTATTTAATATTTACCTAACTTTGAATTTTTATTTGTTTTCAGAGTGACTTTATGATGTCAAACCTCACAAAACTTGAATTCGTTGTCATTGATATTTCTAGAAGAAATTATCTATCATGGGTACTTGATGCTGATATTCACTTTAATGTTATGAATCTTGGAAGTACAATTGAAGAAGGAAATCAAACATCCCTATAGGGTCACGCAAAGGCAATGATTTTTCTTCGACACCATTTACACGAAGAATTAAAAATTGAGTACCTTACTATTAAGGATCCATTAGTCCTTTGGAACAACTTAAAGGGAGATATGAACACCAAAAAATGGTAATTCTTCCAAAAGCTCGATATGATTGGATACACTTGCGACTGCAAAATTTTAAAATTGTAAGTGAATATAATTTAACCTTGTTTAAAATTAACTCTCAATTGAAGTTGGCAATTGTAACGCCTCGGCCCGTTATACGGCCTTAGAGTGCTACGAAACCTATTTAATACACCTATCCCTGAATACAAACATATACGACCCACCCTGAATAGGGACATACAGGTATTTCATACTGATCTGCTATTTCATGCACAGCAAAAAACATAAACATCCATATGGGAAATCTAAAAAACATACCAAAGTTCTCTAACTATATCCTCAAATACATAAATCCATACTTAAAACATAATCAGTTCTTACAACCCCAAAAACGATCTGAACTAAGTCTATTACACACATAAAACACTTACGTAAGCTAAAATCAAAACGACCCTCCAAGTCCCTCTAGCAACTAGGACCGACGTCCTGTAGGACGTGAAAGAAAAGTTGTATGTTGGGGTGAGAAACTTCTCAGTAAGGTGGAAGATATTATATCAGTGCGTGACCACATGCGTTTATTTCAATTGAAAGTAGATACATATAAGGAATATTCTCAATACTATAATATAGGATATATATAGACATAAATCCTATGATAGTTGGTTTAACATCATAACAAGCGAGAGTTCCTGAGGTTAAAGTATGGTACAGGCCCATACACTCTACGATCTCTCCGCCCGGTACTCAAACCCGTGATTTTGCCTATTTTAGTTTTCAAATCATAAATATGCATATTTAAAACACTGTCTAGCTTAGATACAATAATAACTACTACCAACACATTGCCCCTTGGCTTACGGGTTGTGCAATTTACTATAGTCCGACTGGTACCACCTGGTCCATTAATCCACCAATGGTCACTCCAATATCCAGCCAACTATCTCGATACCACACTGAAAATCATATGTGTGGTTGCATTGTATCCAATATATATATATATATAGCAATGGAACCGCGCTTAACGTTGAGCTTTTTAAGGCTCTCTTATAACGGTGAGCTTTTTAAGGCTTTGATATAATAATAGTAACAAGCTGCGGTTTCAAATATCATAAATACAATTTATGTTAAAACGAATTAACTTATTTCACATTCACAAATCACCTGTATAGTTCCAGTATTTTCACAAACTCATACATGCACACTATGGTATAAACCGACACACACCCTCTCGATTTAACCCCTTTTACGTATATAGCTCGGTATATAACTGGCACCTGTTTTTCACATTTTTCACATAGCAAAATGGAACTTCAGTTTCCATAGTTCATATACGTATTTAAATAGAGTTACAAATTCCATTTCATATCATATGTCACACCCATTTGATCGAAAATCCGCTATATAGTATATAACTCGATAAATAACATTTAAATGAAAAACAAGGGATTCAAGCATCTCCTACATTAAGATTAATCCAAATAAATAAGTTTTGAAAAGTTTGAAGATCATACGCCAAAACCCTTATTTTTACCAAAACCGTAAAATCGACATTTTTACCTGGTGAAACTTCGCAAATAAGTAGTCATATCATACACATAAACATAAGCTAACTTTTTAGCGGTTTAGTTTTATAAAAAGACCGATGTAACAAATTCCCTTACCAATTTATGAATTTCTAAACTCGAACGAATCGATCCAAAACAACAACCCGAGATCCCCGAATCCTAAAAACTGAAGAACAATACTTTACTATAATCCCAACTACTACATAACTATCGAATCAGAAACAAAATCAGATCTTTACCTCGATTTTAGGGATAATCTTGAAAATCTTCAAAACGACGATCTGATCCACTATAACTATAAAGTTTTTCCTTCTAATCCTCTTAGGAACCTCTGATCGTAGGAACAGACAACGAACGGCGAAGGATCGTAGAGAGAGAGAGAGAGAGAAAATTCTCTGGTTCTAGAGAGAGAGAGAGAGAGCTTTTGGGTTTTCCTAACCCTTAAGCAACCAAAAATTATTTTTATAGAGCCTTTGACCGAGTCAAATTCATCGATGAGGCAGTACCTTCGTTGACGTGCAAGCCACACAATTCATAGACGAACCTTTACCTTCGTCGACGAACCCTACTAAAATTCCCTTTTTACCCCTTTCTTATTTATTTCCCTTATTTAGAGGTTCGAGCCTCTACAATCTCCCCTCCTTATAAGAATTTCGTCCTCGAAATTTATTAACCGTATCTAAGCATAATCTTATCTCATAACTCCATTCTACTGAAGAGTCAGCAGCCACCCACATAGCGGCTCCAGCCCAAGTTTATTACATACCCTCACATATGGCGGAGGAATACCGTGGTTACAACATAAAACTTCGGGAGCTTACATTATACATAAAAAAAAACCCTCTCAAAGTCTGTACTACTTAATTCGAACCACCTATACCACTATACATACTTACATACCATAAAACAACTGCGGGTACTTTGGCAATATTTCTGACTCTAGTTCCCATGAAGCTTTCTCCACTGCATGGTTATGCCACAATACCTTCACTAGCGGTATTTCCTTAGTCCATAATTGCTAAACTTTCCCATTTAATACCTATACGGGTACCTTCTCATATGACAAAGCATCGCTGATCTCTAGAGGTTCGTAGCTCAACGTGTGCGATGAATCTGACACGTACTTCCTCAGCACTGATACGTGGAATACGTCGTGGACTGTGGATAGTGCTAGGGGTAAAGCCACTCAATAAGCAATCGAACCTATCCTTTACAAGATCTCGAAAGGCCTGATATACCGAGGACTTAGCTTTCCTTTCTTTTCAAACCTCGTCACCCTTTTCATCGGAGTGATCCTCAAAAATACCATATCTCCTACCTCAAATTCCAGCTCTCATCGACGAGTATCAGCGTAACTCTTCTGCCGACTCTAAGTTGCCTTGATTCTCTCCCTAATCAACTTGACCTTTGCAAAGGTTTGCTGAATCAGTTCCGAGCCTAGTATCTACCGCTCACCTACTTGATCCCAGTACAACGGAGATCGACACCGATGACCATATAATGCCTCGTAAGGTGCCATCTCTATGCTAGCCTGGTAACCGTTGTTGTACGTGAACTCGACAAGTGGTAGATACTGTATCTAGCTATCACCACAATCTAGTACACAAGCCTGCAACATATCCTCTAATGTCTAAATAGTCCTCTCTGACTGTCCATCCGTCTGTAGGTGAAATGACGTACTGAATGTAAGCTATGATCCCAAAGCATCCTGTAAACTCTTCCAGAATCGAGAAGTAAAACGTGGATCTCGATCCGAAACAATAGAAACGGGAACACCATGGAGTCGTACAATCTCCTAAACATACAACTCTGTCAGCTGATTCAGAGAATAGCTAACTCTGATTGGAATGAAATGTGCAGTCTTCGTCAGCCGATCAACTACAACCCATATAGCATTTTGCCCATGCACTGCTGCAGGTAATCTTGTCACAAAATCCATCGAAATGTGTTCCCACTTCCACTTGGGAATGTCAAGTGGCTGAAGTGGTCCTACTGGCCTCTAGTGCTCTACTTTGACCCGCTGACATGTCAGGCACTACTTTACGAATCGGGCGATCTCTCTTTTCATGTTGGACCACCAGAAAGATTCCCTTAGATTCCGGTACATCTTCGTACTGTCAGGATGTACAATGTAGAGTGAATGGTGTGCCTCCTCCATAATGACCTATTTAATCTCGACATCATTTGGTACACAAACCCTACTGTGGAATCTTAATATCCCATCACCAGAGATATTGAAATCCGGCTTTTAGCCAACTTTGGACTCCTTCCATAACCTCAACAAGCTTTGGATCCTCCTTCCGCGCTACTTGGATCTTCTCCTATAAGGTCGGTTGTACCACCAAGTTAGCAAAAACAGCCTGATGATTTCCTTCCATTACCTCTAAGCCCAACCTTTCCAGGACCTGATGCTGAACTCCAACTACAGAGACTGATGCATCAACTAACTTCCAACTCAGATCATCAACTACCACATTTGCTTTTCCTGGGTGATAGCTAATGGTACAATCGTAGTCCTTTATCAACTCAAGCCACGTACGATGTCTCATGTTCAGCTCCTTTTGGGTGAAAATGTACTTAATACTTTTGTGATTAGTAAAAATCTCACACATTTCACCATACAGGTAGTGCCTCCAAATTTTCAATGCAAACACTACCGCTGCTATTTCTATATCATGTGTCAGGTAGTTCTCTCATACTCATTGAGTTGACGAGAAGCGTAAGCAACTACTCTACCCTGCTGCATTAGAACACAATCAAAACCCTTCTTAGAGGTGTCACTGTAGATAACAAATCCGTCATCCCCAGATGGAATGGTCAGAACTGGAGCAGTAACCAGTCGCCATCCCGCATAATTTGCCTCGTCAACCCTCAATGTAACGACCCAAAGAATAATAGTATTTAAATAATAAAAATGAAGGGAAATGGAAATTGAAAACAGAAGGAGACAGTCGACAACGTTGCAGTTTGGAAAGGATAAACTTGAGAAATTTTTCAGCTTCTCATCGATGAATACAGTGGAATCGTCGATGAGGGTATAACAGGAGCTCGTCGACGAGGATACAATTCATCGACGAACTTTCTACAGGACTCATCGACGAGGTGACGTGTTTCGTCAATGAGGAAATACTGAGAGAGGTTTTGGGCAGTTTGAATTTCGTCGACGAGGAGTGGGTTTCGTCAATGAAATTATTAAAGGACTCGTTGACGAAATGACGTGACTTGTCGACGAATCCAGCCCTATAAATAGTGGAAAACTCAAATTTTTGATGAAAATCTTGCACAGAAACCCTCTCTCTCTCGTCCTTCGGTTCTTCCCCCTTTCCTCTTCGATTTCGGGTCGAATCTCCGCCGATTTGAGGATCTGAAGCCACCATGACTCTCTTGAAAAAGTTTTCTGCAAGCCTACTGGAGCGGATCGTTAGTGGGGCTGAGTTGAAAACCATCCTAAATCCAGGGTAAGGCTTTCTACTCAGTACTTGGTTATTTGACGGTTGTGGGAATTGTTATACGCGTAGAAATATTGAACTTTAGTTCTGGGAAATTCCGTTTTCAGGATGTTGAACGGGGAACCCTGCGAGTGCAAGAGTGTTTGATTTAGGGGCTTTTTAGGAATCAGGTAAGGGGATAAACTAAGCTAGTTCTTTTTAATAAAATGTATGTATATATAGCATTTGATTTTAGGAAAGTAAATATGTCCATATATATGATTTATATTTGAGAAAACTCTGTTGGAAATGATGGTATGTTGAATATATGAGTAGAAATTGTTATGAAATACTATTTTCTGGAAATGTGATTATGATACGGATTTTTATAATGGAAAACCGGCGTACGGGCCGAGATTTTTATATATGTTTGCCGGTGTACGAGCCGAGCAATGTGTATGATTTGCTAGCGTACGGGTTGTGCCATGGATATGATTTGCCAGCGTACGAGCTGTGCTATGTGTATGATTTGCCGACGTACGGGCCAAGCTATGGAAATGATTTGCCAGCGTATGGGTTGTGCTATGATTTGCCGACGTACGGGCCGAGCTATGGTAAAATGTGAAATATCGGCGTACGGGCCGATGATTTTTCATGATATACGTATATATGCAAAATAATATGATTAATCTGATAATTAATGATATGAGATATCCATGTATCACAGTTTCAGTATATGTTATATGATATCAGATCCTGGTTGGCTTGGTCTAGGCTAGCACTTGCACGGTACCATTGCTATGTGTCCATGGTCATCATGATCATGATATCTGTGTTAACGCCGTTGTACGGAGTGGTGTGAGATTGGATGGTCGATGTGGTTTTAATAAGTGTGTGATCGCCCCTGGTGTACGGACCAGGTCAGGCAAACCCATCAAACTTACAGGCTGTACTTTTGACTTGGCAGTGGTCCGCTAACCATTGTCAAGTCCCGCCTTCGGGCCACACAACCCAGTCATGTAGGGGTAATACATGACAAAAGTCAGCTAACCTACCAGGAATGTTTTTTGTATTATATTATATGAGATGAAATATGTTTATGATAATGCAATATGTTCTGCCATGTTTTGATGATATATATGTTTTCCTAGATTTGACAAAACAGTTACTAAATATATTTTGTATGGTATATGTATAACATGGAAAACTCATGTTGCCACACACAGGTATTAGTTTATTTCCCTTACTGAGAGGTGTCTCACTTCAAAATTTTATAAATTTTTCAGGAACCCCAGATAGGAGAGCGGGAAAAGCCCCGCTGATCTAGTGCTCGTTGTTTGCCCTCTTTGAAGGGTAAGTTTTAGTAGGGATAGTTGGATTTTGTGGAAAATGTCCTTAGATCTTGTTTTTGGGATGTGTATACTGAATTACAGTGGTTATAGTGACTCTGGTATTTATGGTATTGTGAGAGATGTTTTGGTATTTATGATAATGTGATTGTATGTTTCCTGCTGCTTAGGCTTCTGTTATATGTTCTGATGTATCCCTGGTACCCACAGGTCCAGGTGGATTATGATCTGCTGAGTTGAGATTTTTGATATTGTATTTTTTATTATATAAAAAAAATATGGAAATTAAGCAAGTCGTCATAGTTTGGTATCAGAGCCTAGGTTGCTAGGTTCTGTAGACTTTAGAATGTAGCGGAAACAATACCAGAGTTTAGGAAATGATTTGAGGTGTTGTTCTACAGTATAGAGTCAGGACTTCCGTGGTAGTTTTTGTGTTTTTCCTGGGGTGATGATTTCAGGAAAACCATAGCAAGCTATTGTCGGGTTGTATTCCTAGAATATAGGACTGAGGATTAGAAATGAGTTGGAAATGTTGAGATAAGTGGTGAGAATAGGTGGGTAAATTATAAGGATAGGATTTCTAAGTTGCGTTTGTTGTTTTCAGGATGGATCTAGGAGGAAGTAGTGCCCATGCGAGTGGCAGTGATGGAGCAGGACCATCAGGCGCAGCTGGGACCGACTCTAATGCGGTATTACGTAGCGTGGCTCAACAGGTTATGGCTGAGATAGCTAGGAGCTCGAGGGAGCAGGGTGGTCCATCTGCAGGCCATGGGAGCACCATAGAGAAATTTACAAAGATGAATCCTCTGGTACTCTCAGGTGGAGTTGATCCTGCAGCCGCTGAAAACTGGATACAGGAGATCGAGAAAATCTTGGCTGTATTGTAGTGTACTGAGGACCAGAGGGTCCTCTTTGCCACTTATAGATTGACAGAAGAGGCCGAGAGGTGGTGGACTGTGGTGAGACTGCTAGAGCAGCAAAGGGTGACTCCTATAGCCATGACCTGGGACCGGTTTGAAGAGTTGTTCTTCGATAGATATTTTCCAGCCACTGTCAGGGAGGCTAAAGTAGAAGAGTTCCTAAGTCTGAAGCAGGGACAGCTATCCGTACAGCAGTATGCGGTGCGTTTCATTGAGCTCTCTCACTTCGTCCCGTATATCGTTCCTGATGAAGTGAAGAAGGCGAGGCAGTTCGAGAGAGGCTTGAGGCGGAGTATATTCAAGCAGGTGGTGGTGTTGCAGATCTAGGACTTTGTTGAGTTGGTCGACAGGGTGGCCTTGGCAAAGACTGGTGAGCGTTTTGATGCAGAGGAGCAAGAACAGAGGAAGAGATTTGCATCTACCGGCTACTAGCAGGGTCATAGACCGGGTCAGTGGAGGAGAGGAAATAATGGCAGAGGGCAGAGGCAGGAGACGGGAGGACGCGAGGTGCAGACAGGGTAGGGTCTTCCAGTCTATCAGACTTGTGGTAGGAGGCACTAGGGAGAGTGTAAATAGGACCCAGGGGTGAGAATGTAACCAAACCTGTCCCTGTATCCGATAAAACATCCAAAGATACAGTACAATGGATGAGGGTCTGACCCCGTGAGGTTCCCAGGCACCCTAAACACATCCAAATACAATCATATATGCAACGGAAAAAGGTCATCTATATACACATATGCAGTACCATACCAGAGTCTATACAAGAGCAGAACATGGCTCTATAAAAAACGTACAAACTGGGTGCCCAACACATCCCAAAATGGCAACCCATCAAAATACAGTCTTAACACTTACCCAAGCGCTAAACGCAGTACACCGGCCACAACGCTCCCTACACCAGGACACTAGTTCCGATTACTCAAAGGACCTGTAAAAATATACGTTTTGCAGGGGTGAGACACCTCTCAATAAGGAAGAACACATGTTATATTGGTGTGTGGCATTTGAGTGTTATCATGATACACTAACATGCATGGATCAATAATCAAAACAATCAAAACAGTTCTAGTATTTTCACAAACCAAGCAATACAGTCTGGTGTTGTCGCACCCTTCGGCTCGAAGCTGGACTATCTAGTGGTATTTCACACCCTTCGGTAAAAATAGGTGATCTGGTGGTATTTCACACCCTTCGGCCAACGCCGGCAGTCTGGTGATATTTCACAGCCTTCAGCAAATGCCGGTGCCCCTAGTAACCTGGTATAGCATCAGCATTAAACCGGTGCAGATCTAGTGTTCGCACACCCTTCGGCTCGAAAGTCCGCCAATCTAGTGGTATTGCGCACTCTTCGGTAAAATTCGGATTTTCAAACCTAGAACAATTTGGAACCTCGTTCCTATTTCACCAAGATACAACATATGCATGCTCATATAACCAAACAAAGCACACCCATTTGGCAATCTAAATCATGGTTTTTCAAACAAATACAGTTTAAACAAGTCAAGGTACGACCATCCCAATATCACAGTATAAATCAACATATACCCACGATTTTCAACAAAACCAGGGATGCAACCCGTCGCCCCCTTTTTTCCAAAACTGTAATACTGAAAAACCCATAGTTTTCCCCGTTAGATCCCCCTAAATGAATAGCCAAAACACACACAGGACTGTGGACCACAGTTCCACCGATTCCAATTTCAAAAATAATCAATATAAATATAATTCCCTTTACCTTTTCCCCGAATAACAAATCTCGAACTCCAAGGACCCTAAATAGCGAACCGAGTTCCAAAACCTACAAATCACAGTACAGAATATACTCACAAGACTGTTACCTACAAAACTACTAGATCAGAATTGAAAATCGAGTCTTACCTCGATTTTACGCCGAAACCCAAAAATATCCGAAACGAAATTTCGATCCGTAGAAGTTGTAGAGAATCCTTCCACGATTCTCATGGTAACTTCAGATTTTCAATTCCATCAAAGATCGGCGAAGAAATCTAGAAAGAGAGAGTGTAGGGAGAGTTATAGAGAGAGAGAGAAAAAAAAAATCTAAGTTACTTAGTGAAGAAGAAATAAAAATTTCCTTTTATAGCCCTTTGACTCGGGCGCATTCATCGACGAAATGGTGTCTTCGTCGACGAATCTGAGATCGCCGATTTTTCTAAGACTCCTCGGCTTCTCCTCATCAACGAGTCTCTAAATTTCGTCGACGAGAAGAACAAAGGCTTCGTCTATGAAATCTGCCAAATTCCCAATTTGCCCATCTCTTTAATATTTAAACCCATTTATCACGGTTCAAGTTCTTACAATCTCCCCTCCTTGCAAAAATTTCATCCTCGAAATTTGCCATCTCTCATTCACAAACTTATACATACAATCGAACACATAGACACAACTCAAAAGAAAATTGGCGACCACTACAGCGTAGTCCCATCATACACATACACATACATACCCTCACTTATGGCGGAGGAATACTGTGGTTACATATACAACAGTCTCAGGAGTTCACACACACACTCTCTACGACCAACCACCTATCCCAACCCACAGTAGGATCATGTAGAAGTGCTCAAAATAGTTGTGGATACTTCCGGTGTATTTCCATTTCTAATTCTCAAGAAGCTTCCTCAACCTCGTGGTTCCGCCACAATACATTTACTAACGGTATCTCTTTGGTATGAAACTTCTGAACTTTACGACCCAAAACTTGAACAGGTATCTCCTCATACGCTAAAGTATCCCCAATTTCTAACTCATCATAACTAATAACATGCGAAAGGATCCAACACATACCTCCTCAACATGGATACATGAAACACATCATGGACCCTCGAAAGTGCTGGAGGTAATGCAATCCTGTAGGCCACCGGACCCACTCGCTCAAGTACCTCGAATGGTCTAATATACCTCAGGCTCAACTTGCCTTTCCTCCCGAATCTCATCACCCCTTTCATCGGAGCAATACGTAGAAATACCTTACCTCCCACTTCGAACTCTAACTCATGGCGGCGAACATCTACATAACTCTTCTGTCGACTCTGAGCTGATCTGATCCTCTCTCGGATCAAACCCACCTTATCAGACGCTTGTTGCACAAGTTCAGGTCCTAACACCTGACGATCACCAACCTCCTCTCAACACAAAGAAGATCGACACCTCTGACCATACAAAGCCTCGAACGGTGCCATCCTGATACTAGACTGGAATTTGTTATTATAAGCGAACTCTACAAGTGACATAAACTGTATCCAACTACCACCGAAGTCTAACACAAAAGCTCGCAACATATCTTCCAATATCTGAATCGTTCTCTCCGACTGTCCATCAGTTTGGGGGTGGAATGCTGTACTGAAAGTAAGTTTCGTCCCCAATGCCTCTTGTAAACTCGTCCAGAATCGAGAAGTAAACCTCGGATCTCAATCTGACACAATGGACATCGGTACCCCATGCATTCTTATAATCTCATGCACATACAAATCTGCTAACCTTCTCAAAGGATAGCCAACTTTCATCAGTATAAAATGAGTAGATTTCATCAATCTATCCACGATCACCCAAATAGCATTCTGCCCATGAAGCGCTGGTGGCAAACCGGTCACAAAATCCATGGAATTATGCTCCCATTTCCACACCGGAATAGGCAAAGGCTGTAACGGCCCTGCCAGCCTCTGATGTTCAGCTTTCACCTGCTGACACGTCAGATACTGCTCCACGAACTGAGCAATCTGCCTCTTTATACCAGACCACCAGAAGGTCTCGCACAAGTCTCGATACATCTTTGTACCACCAGGATGTACCGTATACAAAGAACGATTCGCCTCCTCTAAAATCATCCTTCTTATCTCATCATTATTCGGAACACATAGTCTAGTTCCAAACCTCAACATACCTTTCTCAGAGATGTTAAACTCCGTAGCCAGTCCCTATTGTACCTTTTCCCTAACCTCTGCCAACTCTACATCACTAGCCTGCGCGGCTTTTATACGCTCAAATAAAGTCGGTTGAACCACCAAACCAGCAAGATAAGCCTGATGATCCCCAACTACCAACTCTATACCTAAGTTCTCCAATTCCCGTCTAATGTGACATTGAGTTACAACCGCAGATAACGCCATAAGCCCTGACTTCTGACTCAACGCATCAGCCACCACATTAGCCTTCCTCGGGTGATAACTGATCGTACAATCGTAGTCCTTAATCAACTCTAGCCACCATATCTGCCTCATGTTCAACTCTTTCTGCATGAAGAAATACCTGAGTCTCTTATGGTCTATGAAGATCTCACACTGCACCCCGTACAGATAATGTCGCCAGATCTTCAGTGCATATACCACAACAATTAATTCCAAATCATGCGTAGGGTAGTTCTTATCATATTCCTTCAGTTGCTGAGAGGCATAAGCTACTACCTTACCTTGCTGCATAAGCACACATCCTAAGCCTTTCAGAGACGCGTCACTATAAATCACAAATCCACCATCCCCCGAAGGAATGGTCAACACTGGAGTAGTAACCAGTCGGTGTTTCAACTCCTGAAAGCACTGCCCGTAATCACTGGTCCACTCAAAATGCACTCCTTTCCTAGTTAATCGTGTCAGAGGTCGAGACAGTTTAGAGAAACCCTCCACGAACTGAAGATAGTAACCCGCCAGTCCCAGAAAACTCTGAACCTCCTACACATTCTTCGGCCTTACCCAGTCGACCCCTGCGTCAATCTTGCTAGGATCAACTGATATACCATCCCCAGTAACCACATGGCCTAAGAACGCAATCTGACTCAACCAGAATTCACACTTCTTCAACTTAGCATATAGCTTCTTCTCCCGCAAAATCTGTAACACTAACTTCAAATGTTCCATGTGCTCTTTCGTACTCCTCGAGTATACCAGAACGTCGTCAATAGATACCACTACGAATTGATCCAGGTACTCATGGAAAACCCTGTTCATCAAATCCATGAACACTGCCACAGCATTCGTCGACCCAAAAGGCATGACTAAAAACTTGTAATGGCCATATCTGGTTCAGAAAGCAGTCTTCACTACATCATCCGCTCTAACCCTCATCTGATGATATCCTGACCGCAAGTCGATCTTTGAAAAGACTCGCGTCCCCTGCAACTGGTCAAAGAGATAATCTATACGAGGTAAAGGATAGCGATTTTTCACAGTTACCTTGTTAATCTCACGATAATCAATGCACATCTGCATCGACCCGTCCTTCTTCTTTACAAACAATACTGGAGCTCCCTAGGGCGAAACTGTAACGACCTCAAAATTCATACCATTTATATATATATATATATATATATATATATATATATATATATCTGTAACCATGTATCTAAAGTCATATGATAAGCATTCCTATGTAGCGGAAACATAAAGCATATCACTATTACAGCATAACTGTACAATTCCAGAATCCAATATATATAGGTCATATCCATACAAAGTAAACCCCTCTATCCTCATCTTTCCCAAAAATACAAACTCGTCAAAAACTCACCCAAAACCCAGGGTGATCTAAATACCCTCTATCCGTGAGCCTGATCTGCTCTCCCAGCTGTCTCACCTAAAAATGGTAATGTAATGGGGTGAGTCAACGTTCAGTAAGTGGAAATATGCTATTACTAGTGTGTTGCAACTAAGTTAAGTATGCTTTTAAAATAATAACTGATCTGTAATGCAATAACAATCTATAAATCATATCTTTCAAACATATCTTTCCTTCTCAATTTAAAGTACACTGTATCATCTGTATTTTTCTACTTTTCATACTGATAATATCATACTACTCTCATCATATACTGTAAAACTGTAAATATATATATATATATATATATATATATTTGTGCTTTTATCCCTGGGACTCTATACGTCATGATTTGACCCCTCATGACAGGGTTGTGCGGCCCGTAGGTGGGACTCTATCTAGTCGGCCCTCCAGATAAGTCATCATACTCTACACTACCTCAGCCTGGCCAAACTGCATCATCTCCTAAGCTCGGGATTGGCTACTACCTCGTCAAACCGGCCCCCTCAACCCAGTGTACTGGGGAGCTGCTTACTCTCCGAGCACGGTTGACGGTACCCACATACTATCTAAGATATGTGGTTGCACTCTATCTGTATCTAGCAACGGTACCGTGCTCTGTAATCTGTGTCTGTCTGTGTAACTTTTCTTAGGGATTTGATACTATATACATATATACATATATACTCTTTAACTGTTTTCCGTTATGTTTCTAAAATTACCATAACTCTATCTTTCTGTTCTGTATATTCTGTAATTTCTGTATACTGTATCCGTAGCATCTTGATGCTACCTCTCTATATATATATATATATATATATATGTATATCTGTCTGTATCTCTGTCTATATGTTCTGTCTGTATACTCTGTATGTTATGGTAATAGGAAACATGACATATTAAACTCTGTATTTACTGTTCTGTATAAGTTGTGATATAAATACTGTTATGAATAATACTGTATACATGTATTTGTATGTATATTTCTCTGTGAATATAAATATATATCTGTATATTCTGTGTAAGCCCACATACTGGAAAAGCTACATAAACTGTATATACTGTTATTACTTATGTACTCAGTATAGTATGATACATCACAAAACTATATAAATTCTTTATCTTATGAAAATCTACTCAGGCCACACAAGCATTTAATTCATATTTTGTATAAACTAAATAATAAAATGATATGGATCTATATCTATAAAATCTTTGAATATTTTATAAAATTCCTAGCATAGCATATTTCCCTTACCTCAACTTTGAAAAGCCTCTATAAAAATCTAACTCTATACCCGCAAGATTCCTAGATCAACCTCTTGAAAACACAATATTTCAGAACAAAATATTATTATTTTTCCGCCCACGTCATTTCTTATAACTACCATAAAGCCAAAAACTCAATAAAAGACCTTACCCAGAATTTGGGATGAAATTCAACTTCGTTTTCTCGACGATCCGCTCCGGCAAACTTGTAGGGAATTCCACCAGGAGCGTCGTGGTAGCCTCGAATCGTCGATCCGGCGACTGGTGGGGCCGAAAACGAAGAGAGAAGGGACAGAGAGTCGTAGAGAGGGAGAGAGGCACTGGAAATGAGAGAAAATCTTGGATTCCATATATATATAAACAGGCGATTTTGTCGACGAGACCCTATATTCGTCGATGAGTCCTTCACAGATTTCGTCAACGAGGTCCTGTATTCGTTGACGAAATTTAGGCTGCCTCAGAACCCCTCTCAGTATTTTCTTGTCGACAAAGCCCTGTGTTCGTCGAAGAAATTATGAAGACCTTCGTCGACGAGACCCTGTGTTCGTCGACGAAGTTTGGCAACTTTCTAAAATTATTTTTAGTTAATATTATCTCCAAAATGCAATGTCATTGACGAACTCCTTCTGTTTCTGTATCTATTTTCCTCTCTCTTTAAAATTTGAATATGAATATTTTCTGGGTCATTATAGAAACACTAGGTCGAATGAATCCCCTGTCCAGTAATTCCTGCAACTGCTCATTCAACTCTCAAAATTCTGTTGGAGCCATCCGGTACGGAGCTTTAGAGATTAGTGCCTTACCAGGCAGCAACTCTATTGCAAACTCCGCCTCACAATCTAGAGGTAAACAGGGTAAATCATTTGGAAATACATCCGGGAACTCGCTGACAACCCGAATGTCCTCGAGTCTCAACTCATCCCGTGGCAGTTCCTTTATACAAGTTAGGTACCCCTGACATCAATCTAAGAGTAGCCTCTTCGCCTGTAGTGCCGACAGAATCTGTGGCGCTGGACGCACACACGATCCCACGAATTCATACTCCTGCTCCCTAGGAGGTCTGAAAACTACCACCTTCCTACGACAGTCGATCACAACATAACTGGAGAATAACCAATCCATCCCTAGAATAATATCAAACCCCGACATATCGTATACCACAAGATTCGTCGGTAGCAGCTTCCCTTGAATTTCTATTAGGCAGTCTACCAACATCTTCCTACGGAAAGATACACTCCCATATGTTGTAGTAACAAATAACACTTCATTCATGTCTCGAGTCTCAACCAAACACCGTCCCACAAAATTTACCGACACAAAGGAATGGGTTGCACTCGAATCAAACAAAACAGAAGCTTTATTCGAAAGCAATAATAAGGTACCTGCCACCATGTTACCTACATGCTCAGCGTCTGTTGGAGTAAGAGAGTATACTCTGGCCAGAGCTGTATTCGCCTGAACAGTTCCCTGAGGTATCTAGTTGCTCCCTCGGTTCACACTAGATGTAGGCACGTCTCGCCTCAGTGCACGACAATCACGAAACATGTGACCTAGCTGGCCACAGTTATAGCAGTTACCTCCAAATGACTGGCACTTACCTTCGTGCCATTTGTGGCATCTAGCACAACGTCCACGAGTCTGCCTCCCCTGAGAATCCTAACGCTCGGTATTCTGGCAGTAGCCGAGCCCTTGCTCCTCTTCTTCCACGATCCCTGACGAGATCCTGTTTGAGATCCAGAAAGTACTGTCCTATTCCTCGATTCCTGATCTGCCTCGTCCTCTCGGATACCAATCTCAATCACCGTGGCTTTATCCACCAACACTGAGAACTCACGGATCTGAAGCATACCCACCAGTCTGCGGATATCCTTTCTCAGACCTTTCTCGAACCTCCGAGTCTTCTCATACTTGCTCGAGATTATACATGGTGCAAAGCGGGACAGCTTTATGTATCGAGCCGCATACCCCTGCACTGTCAAACTCCCTTGAGTCAGAGCAGAAAACTCATCTGCCTTCGCATCACGTACGGAAGCCGAAAAGTTTTTGTCTAAGAATACCTCCTTGAAACGGCTCCATGACATCTCCTCAAGACCACCTCTCTACTTCTCCAGCAGACTCACTGCAGTCCACGATCGACCCGCCTCCCCAGATAGCTGGATGGTGGCATAAAGGACTCGCTGCCTATCCGTGCAGTGTAGGACCTCTAAGATCCTCTCAGTCTTCTCCACCCAATCCCCTACTATCGTTGGGTTAGGTCCTCTAGAGAACATCGGAGGATGCATATGTGTGAACCTCTCAATGGTGCACCCCACAGCAGTAGGAGAGCGCTCGCGTCTCTTCACACTCCACCCGATCTCCTGTAACACCTGCCTCGTCAAACCTCAAGGCACAGAAGGAGACTCATCACTCGCAGTCTCCTCGGATCCACTTCCCAGGTCGTTATCCTTGGGATCCATTCTACAGCACAATTGGAATCTATCAGTATCCCTACAACACATATAGTTAACACAATGATCTACACTAATCGTGTTAACTACTCCCTGTCAGGTCTAGGTCTGTCCTATCACACCGACACGAAAGTCATCAATGATCTGCCCTGCTTTTACTGGAATCGTCATCCTAGGAAAAACACGGAATACCATCGACAAACCCCGGTCTAGCAACCGAACAACCCTCAACCAACTCTACCCATATCCACATCCTATACTCTGGTATGTACTCACAACTAAGCCTAACCAATTCTACAAGATCTAGTAACCTGGTTAGCTCTGATACCAAGTTGTCACGCCTCGAACCCCGAAATAGGACCCAGGGGTGAGAATGTAACCTAACCTGTCCCCGTATCTGATAAAACATCCAAAGATACAATACAATGGTTGAGGGTCCAACCCCGTGGGGTTCCCAGGCACCCTAAACACATCCAAACACAATCATATACGCAGCAAAAAAAGGTCATCTATATACACATATGCATTACCATACCAGAGTCTATACAAGAGTAGAACATGGCTCTATCAAAAACGTACAAACTGGGTGCCCAACACATCCCAAAATGGAAACCCATCAAAATACGGTCCTAGCACTTACCCAAGCGCTAAACGCAGTACACCAGCCACTACGCTCCCTACACTAGGACGCTAGTCCTGGTTACTCGAAGGACCTGCAAAAATGTACCTACAGTAGGGGTGAGATACCTCTCAATAAGGAAGAACACAGGTTATATCGGTGTGTGGCATTTGAGTGTTATCATGATACACTAACATGCATGGATCAATAATCAAAACAATCAAAAAAGTTCCAGTATTTTCACAAACCAAGCAATACAATCTAGTGTCGTCACACCCTTTGGCTCGAAGCCAGACTATCTGGTGGTATTTCACACCCTTCGGTAAAAACTGGTGATCTGGTGGTATTTCACACCCTTCGGCCAACACCGACAGTCTGGTGATATTTCACAGCTTTCGGCAAAGCCGGTGCCCAGTAACCTAGCATAGCATCAACGTTGAACCGGTGCAGATCTGGTGTTCGCACACCCTTCAGCTCGAAAGCCAGCCAATCTAGTGGTATTGCGCACTCTTCGGTAAAAGCCGGATTTTCAAACCTAGAACAATTTGGAACCCCATTCCTATTTCACCAAGAAACAACATATGCATGCTCATATAACCAAACAAACCACACCCATTTGGTAATCTAAATCATGGTTTTTCAAACAAACACATTTTAAACAAGTCAAGGCACGGCCATCCCAATATCACAGTATAAATCAACATATACCCACGATTTTTAACAAAACCAGGGATGCAGCCCGTCGCCTCTTTTTTCCCAAAACTGTAATAATGAAAAACTCATAGTTTTCCCCTTTAGATTCCCCCAAATGAGTAGCCAAAACACACACAGGACCGTCGACCATAGTTCCACCGAGTCCGATTTCAAAAATAACCAATATAAACATAGTTCCCCTTACCTTTTCCCCGAATAACAAATCCCGAACTCTAAGGCCCCTAAACAGCGAACCGAGTTCCAAAACCTACAAATCACAGTATAGAATATACTCACAATACTATTACCTACAAAACTACCGAATCAGAATTGAAAACCGAGCCTTACCTCGATTTTACACTGAAACCTGAAAATCTCTGAAACGAGATTTCGATCCATAGAAGTTGTGGAGAATCCTTCCACGATCCTCGTGGTAACTTCATATTTCCAATTCCATCAACGATCGGTGAAGAAATCTAGAGAGAGAGTGTGTATGGAGCGTTCTAGAGAGAGAGAGAGAGAGAGAAAATCTAAGTTACTTAGTGAAGAAGAAATGAAAATTTCCTTTTATAGCTCTTTGACTCGGGCGCATTCGTCAAAGAAATGGTGCCTTCGTCGATGAATCTTCCACTGACTTCGTCGACGAATTGGTGGCCCCATCGACGAATTTGAGATCGCCGATTTTTCCGAGACTCCTCGGCTTCTCCTCGTCGGCGAGAAGAACAAAGGCTTCTTCAACAAAATCTGCCAAATTCTCAATTTGCCCCTCTCTTTAATATTTAAACCCATTTATCACGGTTCGGGTTCTTACAAGAGTGTCGAGCTGGTGGTGTGGTGTGCTATTGCTGCGGTAGATCGGGGCACATGGTGCGAGACTGCCTTACCCCACTAGATGCAGTTCCAGCTCGCAGACCATACCGGGACGGTTATCAGGCGCCACGTGAGGGCTAGCAGAGGAATATGGCTCCAGCTAGGGTGTTTACTCTGATGTCGGGTGAGGCTAAGACAGCAGGTGACGTGGTGACCGGTATGGTTATTATGCTTTCTTTTAAAGTTATTATATTGTTTGATTCAGGATCCACACACTCATTCGTGTCTTCGGGGTGTGTTAAATTATGTGGGGCTAAAACACAATCATTAGATGATGAATTGTTAGTATTTACACCGACTAGGTCAGCAGTGAGGTGTAGAAGGGTGCTCCGAGGTTCTTTAGTTGATATTCAAGGAAAGACTTTGTCTGCTGATTTGATAGTGCTGGACATGCACGGGTTTGATGTTGTTTTTGGCATGGATTGGCTAGCAGCTAATTTTACCAGCATAGATTGCTGAGCACGAGAAGTGATATTCAGATCTCCGGGGGAAGCAGAATTCAAATTCATAGGGTCGCGAGTGCAATCCCCGCCTCAGCTAGTTTCGGCTATTCAGGCCAGAAGACTAGTGCTGAGTGGGTGTCAGGGGTTTGTGGCTGTTGTGAAGGAGATGTCAGAGAATAAATTGAAACTTGCTAGCACGCCTGTAGTAAAGGAGTTTACAGATGTTTTCCGAGATGAGTTACCAAGCTTGCCACCCGATCGTGAGGTAGAATTCCCTATTGATCTACCTTCTGGTACAGCACCGATTTCTAAAGTACCTTATCGGATGGTGCCAGCAGAATTGAAGAATCAATTGCAAGATCTGCTTGCTAAGGGCTTCATACGACCCAGTGTATCTCCATGGGGAGCTCTAGTTTTATTTGTCAAGAAGAAAGACGGGACTCTGAGGATGTGTATAGACTATAGGGAGATTAATAAAGTGTCAATCAAGAATAAGTATCCTCTACCCCGTATCGACAAGTTCGAATATTGACCTCAGATCCAGCTACCATCAGGTAAAAGTAAAAGTAGAAGACGTCTCGAAGACGACCTTCAGGACCAGGTACGGGCATTACAAGTTTCTTGTTATGCTGTCTGGTTTGACGAATGCTCCTACGGTATTTATGGACTTGATGAACAGAGTCTTCCACCAATACCTAGACCAGTTTGTTGTTGTTTTTATTGATGATGTACTGGTTTATTCGAGGAGCTATGAGGAGCATGAGACACACTTGAGGCAGGTTTTGTAGACACTTCGGGAAAAGAAGTTGTACGCCAAGTTCAGTAAATGTAAATTCTGGCTTAAGAAGGTCGTATTCTTGGGGCATGTTGTATCTGGAGATGGTATTTCTGTGGATCCTAGTAAGATTGAGGCAGTAGTGATTGGGCTAGACCAAGAAATGTCCAGGAGATCAGGAGTTTCTTGGGGCTAGCTGGCTATTACCATCGTTTTGTTGAGGGATTCTCAGCTTTGTCAGGACCTTTGACACGACTGACGAGGAAGAATGTCAGATTTGAGTGGGACGATAGATGCGAGCAGAGTTTTCAAGAACTGAAGCAAAGATTAGTCACAACACCAATATTGGTTATCCCATCAAGGGGTGAGGTGTAGTAACCGGGAAAAATAAAATTTAAAAAAATAATAATAATAATAATAAAATAATAAAATAAAATAAATTAATTAAATTAACAAGTAAAATGAATAGTATGATAAGGAAAATATATATATATATATATATATATGTGTGTGTGTGTGTGTGTGTATATATATATATAAAGTGTGAAAGCTTTTTCAAGAAGTTTTACTTTAATTAATGTTTAGTATGATATTAATATATATATATACATAATGGTGTGCAAGCTTCTTCAAGAAGCTTGTTTAGATTTTTTTTTTGGAAGTGCTCTCTCTCTCTCCTACGACTCTCTCTCTCTCTCTCTTTGATTCCGGGCCAGTTTTACACCGGATCGATAAACCGAAGCCACCACGACGCTTCTGGCGAAGTTCTCTACAAGTCTGCCAAAGCGGATCGTCAGGGAAACGAAATTGGATTTCATCCCAAATCTAAGGTAAGGTTTTATATTCAATATTTGGATTTTTGACAGTTGAAGAAAATGATATACGCGTAAAAATACTGAACTTTAATATTGGAAATTTTTATTTCCAGTGGTGTTGATTGAGAACGTTGGAAATCATCCCTAAGTTGAGGTAAGACTTTTTAAGCCGAATTTGACTTAGTGGTAGTTATAGAAAACGTTGTACGTATGAAAATACTGAACTTTAATTCTGCGAATTTTCATTTTCAGGGTGTTGAGTTGAGAGCCTTGTGGGTACGGGGAAGATTTTCTTAGGGGCTTTTTAGGAATCAGGTAAGGGGATAAATTAAGTTAGTTTTATTTTGAGAAAATGTATGTATATATATATTTAGCATCTGATTTGCGGAAAATGTATATATATATATATTTATATATATGATTTATATTTGGAAAATACTGTTTAAATGATAATATGTTGAATACGTGGAAAATTATTCAGTGTGGCATGAGTATAAAAATGTTGTGAAATACTGTTTTCTGGGAATGTGGATGATATGGATTTTTATGATGGAAAACCGGCGTACGGGCCGAGATATTTATATATATATATGTGTGTGTGTGTGTGTGTGTGTGTGATTTGTCAGCGTACGGGCCGTGCTATGTGGATGAGATTTGCCGGTGTACGGGCCGAGCTATGTGATTTGCCAACGTACGGGCTATGCTATGTGATTTGCCAGCGTACGGGCCGAACTATGATAAAATGTGAAATACCGGCGTACGGGCCGATGATTTTCATGATATATGTATATGTGAAAAATGATATGAATGATTTGATAATTAATGATATGAGTTATCCATGTATCACGATTTTAGTACATGTATATGATATCAGAACCTGGTTGGCTTGGTCTAGGCTAGCACTTGCACGGTACCGTTGCTATGTGTCCATGGTCCTCGTGATCATGATATCTGTGTTAACGCCATTGTACGGAGTGGTGTGAGATTGGATGATCGATCTGGTTATTTTCAAGAAGTGTGTTGTTATCGCCCTTGGTGTACGGACCAGTCTAGGTAGACCCATCGGACATACAAACTACTGTTTGACTTGGCAGTGGTCGGCCAACCATTGTCAGGTCCCGCCTCAGGCCACACAACCCAGTCATGTGGGGGTAATACATGACAACAGCCAGCTAACCTACCATGATTGTTTTATGTTATTATTATTGTATGAGATGAGATATGTTTATGAAAATGCAGTATATTCTGCTATGTGTTGATATATATGTATGTTTTCCCAGATTTGATAAATAGTATTGAATATGTTATGTATGGTATATGTAGAACACAGAATACTCATGTTGCCACACACTGGTATTAGTTTATTTTCCTTACTGAGAGGTGTCTCACTCCTAATCTTATTAACTTTTTAGGAGCCTCGGATAAGAGAGCGGGAAAAGCCCCACTGATATAGTACGGTCTATCTGCCCTTTTTGAAGGTAAGTTTTGTAGGGACAGTTAGATTTTGCGGGAAATGTCCCTAGGTTTTATTTTTGGGATGTATATATGAAAATACAGTGATTATAGTAACTCTGGTATATTGTGGTATATGGTATTGAGATGTACATGTTTGTATATTTTCTGCTGCTAGGGCTTCTGCTTTATGTTCTGATATATCCCTGGTGCCCACGGGCCCAGGTGGATTGTGACCTGCTGAGCTGGAATATGGGATATGTGATATTGATATTATATAAAAAAAATATGTGGAAAAAAATGAGCAGGTCGTGACATGAGGGGTATGTCATTTACAGTGTATTGATACAACATGGCAGGGTAGTGGCGTATGCGTCCAGGTAGTTGAAAGAATATGAAAAGAACTACCTTACACATGATCTTGAATTGGCTACAGTGGTACACGTATTGAAAATTTGGAGGCATTACTTGTACGACAAGTAGTGTGAGATTTTCCCCGACCACAAGAGCTTAAAGTATTTCTTCACGCAGAAGGAGCTAAATATGAGGCAGAGAAGGTGGTTAGGGCTAATTAAGGATTTTGATTGTACCATCAATTATCACCTAGGGAAAACAAACGTGGTAACTGATGCGTTGAGCAGGAAGTGCAGGGAATCAACATTGGCAACAATGGAGATCCAGTATCCGATCATGAGGGATCTAGAGAGTTTCGGCATTGAATTAATTGAGAGTGGTTCTCAGGCTCACATTGCCAGTTTAGTGGTACAACCTATTCTACATGAGAGAATTAAAGCCGCCTAGAAGTAAGACCCAGAATTAGCAGAGGTGATAGACAGAGTACAGAGGGGTCAGGGGGAGGAATTCAGTATTACAGATGACGGAGCTTTGCGGTTCCGTTCCAGATTATGCGTTCCTGCTAATACTGAGATCAAGAAGACTATTTTAGAGGAGGCTCACAGATCTTTGTATACAGTTCATCCCGATAGTACCAAGATGTACAGAGATCTGCGAGAGTCGTACTAGTGGAGTGGTATGAAGAGAGAGATTGCTGAGTACGTAGCCTAGTGTTTGACGTGCTAGCAGGTAAAGGCTGAGCACCAGAGGCCGGCAGGGCAGTTGCAGCCGTTATTTATCCCAGAGCGGAAGTGATCATGTATTTATGGACTTCGTGTCAGGACTGCCGACAACATTACATGGCCAGAATGTCATCTCGGTGATTGTTGACTGTTTGACTAAGACCGCCCACTTTATACCTATCAAGATCAGTTACTCCCTCAACCGTTTAGCGGAGATCTACATTCAGGAGATAGGTCGTTCTCATGGGGTGTCAATATCGATTATGTCAGATCGAGACCCATGTTTTACGTCACGTTTTTGAAAGAGTCTGCATGAAGCACTAGGGTCTCAATTGTCATTTAGCACGACATTCTATTCTCAGTTAGATAAACAGACTGAGAGGACGATACAGACATTATAGGATATGCTTCGTGCGTGCGTATTGGATTTTGGGGGTAGTTAGACTCAGTTCATGCCACTAATAGAGTTTGCGTATTATAACAGTTATCAAACCAGCTTTGGCATGACACCGTTTAAGGTTTTATACGGTAGGAGATGTCGTTCTCCTTTTTTTTGGGATGAAGTGGGTGAGCGGCGAGTAGTGGGGCCAGAGCTTGTACAGAAAGCGCGTGATAAGGTTCGACTTATCAGAGACAGGATCAGTGCAGCTCAGAGCCGACAAAAAAGTTATGCTGATAATCGCCGCAGGAATCTGGAATTTGAAGTTGGTGATCATGTGTTTTTGAAGATAGCTCCGATGAAAGGGGTTATGCGATTCGGAAAGAAGGTTAAACTTAGTCCTAGGTTTATCGGTCCATTTTAGATTCAAGATAAAGTGGGGCTGGTAGCCTACAGGCTAGCATTACCACGTGTGTTGTCCAAGATCCACGACGTGTTCCTTATTGCTATGTTGAGGAAATATGTCCTAGATCCTTCCCATATCATTAGTTATGATGAATTAGAACTAAGTGATTCACTGGTGTATGAGAAGGTACCAATACAGATTCTGAATAGGAAAGTACATGAGCTAAGTAACAAGAAAATTCCTCAGGTAAAAGTTTTGTGGAGGAATCATGCAATTGAAGAGACTTCTTAGGAATCCGAGGAACAGATGAAACAGAAGCATCCGCATCTATTCCAAGAAGTTTGATTGGGTAAAATGTAAGTAGTTGGGTAGTATTTCTTTTGCAGGTACATGTAATGGTTTAATTAGTGTAACATTTTAGTTTTGGGAGAAGTTTTATTTTGTATATGTAATCTCCCAGGACTCAGAATCTAACCACGGTATTCCTCCGCCATAAGTGAGGGTAAGTAATAAATAAATAGACCCTTTTCTTGTTAAAGGATGACGAGTTACGTGAATATTAAATTTCGAGGATGAAATTTTATAAGGAGGGGAGAATGTAACGACCCAAAGAATAATAGTATTTAAATAATAAAAAGAAATGGAAATGGAAACCGAAAACAGAAGGAGGCAGTCGACGACGTTGCATTTTGGAAAGGATAATCCTGAGAAATTTTTCAGCTTCTCGTCAACGAGGGTATAACAGGAGCTTGTCAACGAGGATAGGATTCATCGATGAACTTTCTACAAGACTCATCGACGAGGTGACGTGTCTTGTCGATGAGGAAATACTGAGAGAGGTTTTGGGCAGTCTGAATTTCGTCGACGAGGAGTGGGTTTCGTCAACGAAATTATTAAAGGACTCGTCGACGAGATGACATGGCTGGTTGACTAATCCAGCCCTATAAATAGTGGAAAACTCATATTTTTGATGAAAATCTTGCGCAAAAACCCTCTTTCTCTCATCCTTTGGTTCTTCCCCCTTCCCTCTTCGATTTTGGGGCCGGATCTCCACTGGTTTGAGGATCTGAAGCCACCACGACGCTCCTGGAAAAGTTCTTTGCAAATCTACCGAAGCAGATCGTCAGTGGGGCTGAGTTGGAAACCATCCCAAATCCAGAGTAAGGCTTTCTACTCAGTATTTGGTTATTTGATAGTTGTAGGAATTGTTATACGCGTAGAAATATTGAACTTTAGTTCTGAGAAATTCCATTTTCAGGATGTTGAACAGGGAATCCTGCGAGTGCAAGAGTGTTTGATTTAGGAGTTTTTCAGGAATCAGGTAAGGGGATAAACTAAGTTAGTTATTTTTAAGAAAATGTATGTATATATAGCATTTGATTTTAGGAAAGTAAATATGTCCATATATATGATTTATATTTGAGAAAACTCTGTTGGAAATGATGGTATGTTGAATATATGAAAAACCTGTTCAGTGTGGCATGAGTAGAAATTGTTATGAAATACTGTTTTCTGGAAATGTGATTATGATACGGATTTTTATAATGGAAAATCGGCGTATGGGCCGAGATTTTTATATATGTTTGCCGGCGTACGAGCCGAGTTATGTGTATGATTTTCCAGCATATGGGCCGTGTCATGGATATGATTTGCTAGCGTACGGGCTGTGCTATGTGTATGATTTGCCGACGTACGAGCCGAGCTATGGTAAAATGTGAAATACCGGCGTACGGGCCAATGATTTTTCATGATATACGTATATATGCAAAATGATATGATTGATTTGATAATTAATGATATGAGATATCCATGTATCACAGTTTCAATATATGTTATATGATATCAGAACCTGGTTGGCTTGGTCTAGGCTAGCACTTGTACAGTACCGTTGCTATGTGTCCATGGTTATCATGATCATGATATATGTGTTAACGCTGCTGTACGGAGTGGTGTGAGATTGGATGGTTGATGTCACGCCCCGAACCCACAGGTGGGTCCCAGGTATGAGTTTAAGTAACCTAACGTGTCTCTGTATCAATTTAAATATACATGATACAATACATAAAGGGGGTCCGACCTCGTGGGGTAAACGGATGCCCACATACATACACACAATCATCCATACTCATCCATAATACGCAGCGGAATATGGTCTTTTATACAATAACAGTATCATACCAGAGTCTATACAACTAGGATATACATTCTCATAATTACAACACATACTCCAGGTGTCCACAAAACTACTGACAACCTGGATACCAAAACTCGTACCTAAAAGGTACTAGCAGTAGTTACGACACCCCTTGCTTTCGGACGCTAGGATGCTACTGACCGCTACCTGAAGGACCTGAAAAACATTATACGTACATTCGGGGTGAGACACCTCTCAGTAAGGAAGAAAACAGTTTATATCAGTGTATGGCATACCAGTGTCATTTTACATAATTCATAACACTATACATACAATACAATTTGAAACAATTCGTACAGTTTCATACAGTTCCATAAAATTCCAGTATTTTCAGAAAACCATTCCAGTTCATACGATACCCAACATACATACATACATACGGTCAGTGTTGTCACACTAGTTCGCAACTACACACCAGGTCACCTCATCTCACAGTGATTACATTGCTACATACGCAACTACGCTGCGACGATCAAGGCCCAATGGTGATTACATTGTTCCATACGCAACTACACTAGGTCACCTAGTCTCACAGCGATTACATTACTACACATGCAACTACGAAGATCTACGACTCCGGTCCAATAGTGATTACATTGCTACATACGCAACTACACAAGGTCACCTAGTCTCACCACGATTACATTGCCACGTGCAAAACTACGCTGCGACGACTTAGGCCCACAGTGAATCCATTGCTTCATACGATGTAGCATATAGCTCACACCACTTCGGTGACCAACTGGAATTAGACTGGTGATATTTCACACCCTCGGATATAGAGCTGGACACTCTTGCCTATGGTAGTTAACCGATCCATGGCACAACGTACGGTAATTAGCCACCACATAACTGTTTCGGCGTACGATAATTAGCCACCACTAGCCGATTTCACAAAACCTGGAATCATTTTGGAACTCACATCCCTATACATTTCAGCGTACGGTAATTAGCTGCCACATAGTTGTTTTACAAATACCTGGAACAAATACATACATTTATATATACCACACTTATTTGGTTTACGGCAAATCATATCATTTACAATTTTAAGTATATAGTTTATGCAAATATGGATTACGGTCACCTCAATAATACAGTTTTAACACAACCAACAGATTTCCAAACAAAATAGAGATGATACCTAAAATCCCCAATTTTTTCGAAAACTGTAACCCAAAAATCTCGCATTTTTACCCAATAGATTTCCCTAAATAAGTAGCCAAAACATACATATGATCGTAGCCTACAAGCTTATCGATCTTGATTTAAAAAATGGACTGATATAAACAGAATCCCGTTACCTTAACCCGAATTCCAACTACGAACTCTACGGCCCTCAAAACTACGAATCGAGACTTCAAAACCTACAAACCACAGTACAATACATACTTACAATCCGTACTTCTACACATATACTAAATTAGAAATAAAAACCAAGCCTTACCTTGATTTTAGCTCGAAACTCGAAAACGCTCGAAACGGACTTCCGATCCGCTAGAAACGTAGAGAATCCTTCACTGATCCTCGCAGTACCTTTGGATTTACGATTCTGGCGACAAACAGTGAAGCAATCGAGAAGAGAGAGAGAGAGCTTCAAATCCTAGAGAGAGAGAGAGAGAGAGTGAGAGAGAGAGAGAAAACTAAAACTTAGCCAAGAAGCAACAGAAAATATCCTTATAAAGACCTTTGACCCGAGGGATTTCGTTGACGAATTGGTGTCCTCATCGATGAGGTCTTCAGGGATTTCATTGACGAGACAACAATTTCGTCGACGAACCCTAATATTTAAATTTTCCCAAACCTCTCGACTTTTTCTCGTCGACGAACCTCTGAATTTCGTAGATGAGAAGCATTCTACCTTCGTCGACGAATTATGGCCTCGTCGACGAATTATGGCCTCATCGACAAAGTCTGCAGAATTCCATTTTTATCGCTCTTTTACATAATTAACTCGTACAACACAATTCAGGTTCTTACAGTCGATGTGGTTTTAAGAAGTGTGTGACCTCCCCTGGTGTATGGACCAAGTTAGGCAGACCCATCAGACTTACATACTATACTTTTGACTTGGAAGTGGTCGACCAACCATTGTCAGGTCTCGCCTTCAGGCCACACAACCCAGTCATATGGAGGTAATACATGACAACAGTCAGCTAACCTACCAGGAATGTTTTTTGTATTATATTATATGAGATGAAATATGTTTATGATAATACAATATGTTCTACCATGTTTTGATGATATATATGTTTTCCTAGATTTGACAAAACAGTTACTGAATATGTTTAGTATGGTATATGTATAACACAGAATACTCATGTTGCCACACACAGGTATTAGTTTATTTCCTTTACTGAGAGGTGTCTCACCCCAAAATTTTATAAACTTTTTAGGAGCCCTAGATAGGAGAGCGGGAAAAGCCCCGTTGATCTAGTGCTGGTTGTTTGCCCTCTTTGAAGGGTAAGTTTTAGTAGTGACAGTTGGATTTTGTGGAAAATGTCCCTAGATCTTGTTTTTGGGATGTGTATACTGAAATACAGTGGTTATAGTGACTTTGGTATTTATGGTATTGTGATGGATGTTTTGGTATTTATGATAATGTGATTGTATGTTTCCTGCTGCTTAGGCTTCCGTTATGTGTTCTGATGTATCCCTGGTACCCAAGGGTCCAAGTGGATTATGATCTGTTGAGTTGAGATTTGTGATATTGTATTTATTGTAAAAAAAAAATGTGAAAATTAAGTAGGTCATTACACTCAAGGCAGAGAAGGAGACTTATCGCTCACAGTCTCCTTGGAGCCACTATCCAAGTTGTTATTCTTGGGCTCCATTCTGAAAATAGAATAGGAATCAGTTAGAATCCCTATGTCATATACAGTTTACGTAATCATTGACATCTAATCATGTTAACTACCCATCTCACGGGTCCAGGTCTATCCTATCACCCCAACACGAAATCATCAATGGTTTGTCGTGATTTTACTGAAATCGTCATTCCAGGAAAAACATAGAACACCGTCACTGTCTAACAACAAAACAACCATCGACCTACTCTACCCATTTCCTACATCCTATACTCTGGTATGTACACGTAGCTACGCCTAACCAAGTCTACAAAACCTAGCAACCTGGTTAGCTCTGATACTAAGTTGTCACGCCCCGAACTCGACAATGGGACCTAGGGTGTGATGTAGTAACCTAACCTATACCTGTATTATACAAAACACCAATGATACTATAATGAATGAGGGTTCGACCCAGTGGGGTTCCCGTACACCTTATACACATTCACATACATGACATATACGCAGTGAAAAAGTTCATTCTATGCATACATAGTACCATACCAGATTCTATACAGATAGAGTCTAAGCTCCATTATACAAAACATAACCCAGGGTGCTAACAAATACCCAAATCGACAACCCTATTAAAGTTCAAGTACTTACACTAGTACTCAATACAGTAAACTGACCACCACGCTCCCAACACAAGGACGCTAATTCCGGTTACTTGAAGGACCTGAAAACATGTACGTACGATAGGGGTTGCGACACTTCTCAATAAGGAAGAATCAGGTTATATCGGTGTGTGGCATATGAGTGCTATCATGACATATAAAAATATACACAGTTCATTTCCAATATTTTCACAAAACAGTTCTAGTATAGTTCTCAACACCCACACACATATGATCAAGTAACTCGGTGTCGTCACACCCTTCGGCACGAAGCCGGCTTGCATTACACTGCATCCCCGGCACATGGCGTAGCCTCAGGCCCCTATGGCATCGTACTGGTACAACTGGTGTATCCACACCCTTCCATGATCAGCCGATAAGAGGCGATATTTCACCTCCTCGGATATAGAGCCGGACACTTTTGCCACTAGCAGGTGGTATTTCACACCCTCGGATATAGAGTCAGACACTCTTTCACAACCTTGAACAATTCAGAACTCACGTTCCTATATCTCATTTCAGCAAATCACAACTCAATGGATTTATATAACAGTTCATTCCACACTCATTTGGTAATCTCAAAAATCATGATTTTCAATATACAGTTTAAACAAGTCAAGGCCCGACCATCTCCATATCACAATATATAACACAATATATCCACGGTTTTCCAACAAAACTGAAGATGCAACCTAACGCCCCCTTTTTCCTAAAACTGTAACATGAAAATCTCGTAATTTCTACCCGTTAGATTTCCCCAAATAAGTAGCCAAAACATACACAGGATCGTGAACCATAGTTCTACCGAATTTGATTTCGAAAATAACCGATATAAACAGAATCCCCTCACCTTTCCCCGAAAATCCAACCCAAACTCTACGACTCCTAAATAGCGAACCGAGTTCCTAAAACCTATAAGCCACAATACAATAATTATTTACAATCTTACTCCCTACAGTTCTACTGAAACGAAAATGAAATTCGACCCTATCTCGATTTTTGGGTCAAACCCGATGACCTCAAAACGAAGATTCGTTCCACAAAACACGTAGAGATTTCTTCCTTAATCCTCGCAGTAATGCTGGTTTGTCGATTTTAACAACGAACGGTGAAGAAATCTAGAGAGAGAGAGAGAGAGAGAGAGAGAGAGAGAGAGAGAGAGAGAGAGAGAGAAAACCTTGATAACTTAGCTTCTAAGCAACAAAATGGATATTTATAGCACCTTTAACTCGGCCAACTTCGTCGACGAGCCAGCGAAGGAAGTTCGTCGACATAGTGGTGGTCTCGTTGACGAGCCTAAGATTTTCGGATATTCCAAAACCTCTCAGCTTCTCTTCGTCAACGATCCTCTGAATTTCGTTGCCGAACAATAGAAGGACTTTCTTCGATGAAGCCTGCTCAATTTACTGTTTTACCATTTTCTTATTTATTTATTCCATATCTCACGGATCGGGTTCTTGCACCCATTATGAGGCCCAAAAATGTTCATTTGATGAGTATTGCTCATGAGGTAATAAGAGATGAACATTTTTCAATTAAAAATACTCCATCTAATAAGCATCGCTTATGAAACTCTAAAATGTCTATTTGATGATCATCACTCATAAAACAATAAGAGACAAGCATTGTTCAAAAAAAAAATAGCCCATTTGATGAGTCCCCCTCAAGAGACACATAAGAAACAAGCACTACTCAGCATAGCGTTGACAAATCTAATGCGCACTACTCATGAGACCCAAAAATGTCAATATGGTGGTTTAAATCAAATCTTGTGATAGTAAGAGAACTTGTAGTAAGTGTAGTATACTCTTAAGTCAAAAAGGTAACTCTAAGACTTAAGAATAGGGGGCATCTGATATAGCGTAAAAGAGACCTCGACATTAACTTATATAAGAGCAAAAAATATAAAGATATCAAGGTACCAATAAAAAGGAGGTAAAGTCTATTAATTAAAGTAAAAGGTTATCACACCAGTCTTTACTCCCTAATAATACATCTGATATGTAACTCATGCAATTAAAAAGGACCCCATAAGAAAGGTACAACATCTCATCAAATGAGTATCGGTCATGAGGAAATAAGAGACGGGCTTTGCTCGGTAAAAAATTAGCTCATTTAATGAGCACCACTTATGAGGCAAAAAAAAAAAAAAAAATCCTTTTGATGAGCATTGCTAATGAGACAACAATAAACAAACATTACTTGACAAAGTATTAACCTATCTGATGAACGTTGCTCAGGAGGCTCAAAATGCTAATTTAATGAGCACTGCTTATGAGAGAATAAGAAATGGACATTGTTTTGGTAAAGTATCTATCCATATGACAGCAACACTCATAAGACCCAAAAATGTCTATTTGATGAACACTGTTCATGAGGTAACAATAAATGGACATTGCTTGATAAAGTATTTATTCATCAAATGATCACTGCTCACAAGGCTTAAAAATGTCTATTTGATGAGCACTGCTCATGAGGCAGTAAAAGACGAGCACTGTTCGGCAAAATATAAGCTCATTTGATGAGCACCACTTATAAAGCAACAAAAAATGAGCACTATTCAACATGGTATTGGCCCATCTGATGAGCATTACTCATGAGACCAAAAAATGTCAATTTGATGGTTTAAATCGAATCTTGTGATAATAAGAGGACTTGTAATAAGTGCAATATACTCTAAAGCCAAAAAGGTAACCTTAAGACTTGAGAATAAGGGGACAATTGATATAATTTAAAAAAGACCCCGACATGAAACTCGATATTAACTTATGCAAGAACAAAAAAGGAAAAGACATCAAGTGATCAATGTAAAAAAGGTAATGTTTATTAATTAAAGTAAGAGGTTATCACATCATTCTTTACTCCCTGATAATATATCTGAAATGTAATCTTTATAATTGAAAAGGATCTCCTAAGGAAGGTAAAACATATGATTCACTCCTTTACTATTGCAATCGTATAATCCTTCCAAATTCCCCAACACAGGCATCATAGCAATTCATCGAAATACAATCCGGATCCTCCAAGTCGTTTTTCTTTCATTATTGACAGGTAATCAAAGTCGTAATTAATCCAAATTTTTCTGGACAAATCTTGACAACAATAACTATATATAATTTTAATTTTGTGTATGAGAAAGGAATTTGACAATTTCATTTTCAGTTCTAATGATCTCTAATTTTGATTCTGAGCTAATTTTGACGATGAGCCAAATGCTACCAAAGATAAATTTGCATATTATATCTTCTCAGGCATGGAAAAAGATATCCTGCTATTTTATAAATTTTAACTAAAAATAAAATATTTACTTATTGACTAATTGGACTATTCACAAATAGGCTCATTGCGCGCGCGAGGAATAGTCATGAAAAATAAATAAATAGAATTTCAATATGGCCGTGGGAAGGGCAACATTGTCTACGGGGACAAAAATGTTACTGGATATAATAAGCCCAAATTGCATTAAACCGCAGCGTCGTCCGCTTGCTCTCCAAAAAGTCAGATAAAAGCAGCAGATCCCTCCGACTTGCAGATCTCTCCTTCCCATCTCTTCCTCTCTCCCCATCTGATCTCTGCTGCTGAATACTGAAACCTTCAACTCACGCGTTCTTGGAGGTGAGCTTCTGCTTCTGCTCTGCCCAGTCATCTTCATTTCTTAGCGCTGCTATTTTTTGAAACTTGGTTTTGAACGCATATATGCTCGAGAAACCCTAGTTATCATACTTCCTTGTTTTCCTCGAATAATTTCCTCGATTTCAAAGTCGGTGTATTTTGCTTTCCTCGTGATCGCGGATTTTGTTGCTGTTTTTGTGCTTTCCTGGAAAATTTTCGCTAGGGTTAGATTTAAGGCATCGATGGATGCGTCATTTGTGCATGTGTGTGTATTTTTAAATTTTAAGAGAATTTCACACTGATCGATGTTGATCTGCGTTTTTCTCCATCATTTTACGTGCTTTTATTCAAGCTCAATTCAATTGTTTAGCTACTGAGAAATAGCAAAGATTAGAAACTAAAATGGGCGAGAGAACGAAATCATTTCTTTTGAAACCGTTCCGTTCTATTGCTTGTTTGTTTTATTTTATTTGTAGAAACGAAGGGATAGAAAGCGTGGGATCTGATTTCATTAGTTTACTTGTTCATTCATCCATTTATTATTTTTTGTTTAATCAGCAACCAAACAGAAGCTAACTTTTTTTTTTTGCAACCATGACTTGTTTAATTTAGCGTGCACGGTCATTTCATTTGGGTCTGCAGTTAAATTAAAGCTTAGGTCCATGGAAGGAGGTGGGGGCGATGCTGCTTCTGCAGTGGCGCCGCTGGCCAAGTGGAGAAATGATTTCTCAAGGGCATTTCAGTACTATTTGGATAGGTCCACCCCTCATCCAGTTCACAGGTGGCTTGGCACTTTCGCAGCTGCAGCTGTTTACTTCTTGCGTGTTTATTATGTTCAAGGGTTTTACATTGTATCATATGGCCTAGGAATCTATATCTTGAATTTGTTGATTGGTTTCTTGTCACCAAAGATAGATCCAGAGCTTGAAGCCTTAGACGGTGCCTCATTGCCAACTAAAGGCTCAGATGAATTTAAGCCCTTTATTCGTCGCCTTCCTGAGTTCAAATTCTGGTAATCAAGCTAATTTTACGCAATATTGTTGCAAACTTTTGCATAAGAATGGTAAAATTAAATGTTTGTTTGTTTGTTTGCTTGTTTGCTTTTACTTTTTTGATAACTTCCTTTCTTTCATGAATATGACTCTGCAGTCTTTTTAATTTCCCTTTGATGCATCTGAATTTTTATCTGTCAATTGTCAGCTTGGTTGTTTGAGTTGTGTGAGGCATGGAGTACAATAATTGTAAGAAAGCACAAGGGCCGACAAGGCTGGATGTATGGTATTAATTGCAGACATATTGTTAGCATATGGATGTTTACAATTTAATTTTCCTGTCAGTTTTCTGTGATATTTTTCCTGGCATTCTGTTTGGGCTTGAACAGCTGAGATTGCCTACAATTTGCCATTCTACCTATCTCAAGATGCTGCTAGCTGGTATCTCTATTAATATGCTATCTCCTCTTGTTACATAGTATATATAACAAATTGTTTTTTTCTTCTTCCTTTTCTGAGCTACGGAAAAAAATTGTTCCTCTTAGCATTGACTAGGAAAAGAGTAGATATTTGTTGCACAAAATGTAAAAAACATGACACAAATAGAATAAGCGTACACTCAATTTTACATGTAGAACCACAAAGTTGATTGTTCTTAAGACACTCTTTTGGGATGCCTAAGTAGGTCTCTTCAGTTTGAAACACTGTATGTTTCTCATTGCTCAGACCTTTAACATAGCCATTCTACTTGATGAGATACGTTTGAGTCATTTTACTTGACTAGATACTTTTTGAGGCTATAGCTTAGCAAATGCTAGGTAAGTATGCGGTTTGAGCATGATGGTGCCGTTCAGGCAGTCCAGCAGAGTTTCTACACCCCTACAATACATTTATTATGAGCTTGAAGAAATATATTGTTGTACTGGTTTTCCTAGTTGTTGTAGGATTTGATTATGAGTGAAATGTTTGGAATGGCTGATTCATAACTGCATAAACTAGCCTGAGTGGTAATTCAGGAAGTCTGTTGATCATGTCCTTTTGCCATTTACTGGGTACTAAGGGGGTGCCATTCATATTCAAGAACTGAAAAATAATTAGAACTCAAAAAAACTGTAGCGAAAAATCAACAGTAGGACTGATATTTTCTGTGTTCCAGAAAAAATATGTGCATAAAAAGAGAATATTTCCATTTCTGTATGTTCCCTGCAGTGTGGATCCTGAAGGGTTGGAATAGGTCAGTGAAGTCAGTCTAGGAAGTGGTGCCTATATGCTTGTTTTGGTGCATTGAGATAAAGGAACTGGAGAGTTTTTGAAGGTATATATGACATTTAAAATCTTGGAAGTTGGAAGCCTGTGATTAATTTTTGACTAAATGTAAATGTTTGGGAAAGGTCTTTTTGTTGGAGGAATGATGATCTCCCTTGAGATGGAAATCGACACTTAGATCATTTTAGCATATTGAAGCAATTATGGTTAACACAAAACAATGGTGGCACCCATTTTTGACACATGTAGAAAATTTCCAAGTGCTCACTTCATAGAGGAAAAAGTCCAAATGGGATAAATTTGAATGGATTGTAATGGTCTGGGACTCTGGTGTATGCACTCTCTTGGTATGCTGCCTTCCAAAATGTCTTGGGAGGTTTACTATGCTAGTGTGATTTTGCTTCCCTTTGTCGCAATATGTTTTATTTGGAGTTGGCTCTTTGTATTCATGGGAACTCATTAACTGGTTATTTTCAAGAATATATCTGCCCTATCCCCTCTCATTAAATGAAGGAAAAAATTGGGAAAAAAAAAGGAAGAAGCCAAACATTTGCTGTTCTGCCTAGTACATAATCCTGCCCACGCATGTAGTCAATACCTAAGCTAATCTCCTCTTTGATCATGAGATATCTTCTGCGACATTATGAGATAATAAGGATTTGATAGCCCTCCAATTGTCGGAGGATATTGCCTACATTGCACAGAGTGGTGGTAGAAGATTCTTGTATGTGGCTGACCCCTCCAATTGTCGGAGGATATTGCCTACATTGCACAGAGTGGTGGTAGAAGATTCTTGTATGTGGCTGACCCCACATAGTATTTAAGGCTTGATGGTGGTTGTTGTTGTTTGTTCTTTTCTGTCTGCATGCTCTGCTGTTTAATATGGTTTAGGATGGCCATCATTGCTCGGTGATTGTGTGGATTTAAATTGACTTAGTTTTGTCCTAGGAGATGAAGTAAAAGACCATCTTTGCTATCTTGTCTATATGCATCGATCCCCTATGTTGCGACCTCATGACATCCATTGTGTTTCTATCCCTTGACATTCTCCCCCTATCATTTTTTCAACATACTCTTCGATTTGGAATTTAGGAAGTCTTCAATCTTATACATGTAGCGTTGTAGGCCTTTGATCTTCTCATAATTGATTTTTTCCTCTCTCAATCTCATCCATTTGACTAGATTCTTGATGTTGTTGATTTGATATACCAACAACCCACTACTTCCTTGTAATGAGTGGTCTTAGAGCTTTTTGTTGGTTGGTTGAGATCTTCTGCATCTACATGATTAAACACAACACTAAGCTCGCTCGAGAATTAGTCAAGTATTAAACACAAAGTAAGAAAGCATTGAGATAATCAAAAACCCTTTTCGGGGGGCATTCAGACTTTTTTCCCCTTTGAAACGCTCATCAAACTTAACAAAATAGGCCTTTATTTACTAGAGAGAGGAACCCATAACACTCCCAAGGTGTCCTTGTGTCTTGTTTTGTGCTTTTGTGGTTGTCACATTCTTACCCTATGTTTGGGAGAGGCCTTGGATTTGGATTTGGATTTGTGTGGATTTGCATTGAATTTTGTCCAAATCTACCCTAATCCAAATCCATGGCCCGAAATCCATGCTTCTAAGCGCAGCGTTAAGGTTTTTTTGAGTTGTTTACTGTGTGTTATTGTGCCTTCCCAGTTCTTCCAGGCAGTTTTTAGTGCCCAATTAATGTTTGATCGATTTTTAGTTTTTTAGGGAATGCCGGTTTTGTGAGCCTTCTTGGCACTTCTAGGACGTCTTGAGTTTTTAAAGGCCTGTTTGGTTAAGTTTTCAAATACAAAGAAAATGCTTTTGTTTAGTCATTTTTACCAAAAAATAAGATTTCATGATGTAGCCTAGAAAATACCCCCCTTTTAGAATCTTATAAAATGATGTTTAAAAAGCCTGTTTCCTGTCTTGAGTTTTTAAAGGCCTGTTTGGTTAAGTTTTCAAATACAAAGAAAATGCGTTTGTTTAGTCATTTTTACCAAAAAATAAAATTTCATGATGTATCCTAGAAAATACCCCCCTTTTAGAATCTTATAAAATGACGTTTCCTGCAAAGTCGGATACAATCTAAAACTCTCAACCTTTTTTCATCCTACTTCACCACCTCCCACGATTGCTAACCACCACCATGCATTGCCCTCCATTGTTGCCAACCACCACTATGCACCATCGCCTATTATTAGTGACCACCATTGGTTGCCGTTGGCCACCATGTTGCTAACTGCCAACCACCACACTACACTTATCCTTGATAATGCCAAACACATTCTCAATGTTCGTTTTTAGAAACCAAACTCAAATTAATTGTACAAACTCATTTTTAATACAAAATATGTATAATATACAACTTAGTGTTTTCATTTTCAAAAACAAAGTTTTGGATACAAGTTTTTGGATTTTATCTAGGGGTCTTGAACTTTCAAACGTTTAGTCAAAATTCTTTTGTCAAAATACCTGCCCTTGTTGTGGCACCTTTGGAGTGTTTGGATGTATGTTTAGGGTTTTGTGTGTCTTCTCCAGAATAATATGGTTAAAATTGTTTTCCCCCTAAAATTTTGATGTTTTTCTTGAATTTTAGAATATTGTTGAATTCTTATTGTAACTTCTAATTTTAAAATATTTTCCCCTATTCTTTTAATTTAGTTTACGTTTCATTTATTATTTAATATTTTTATTTAATTTAAAAATTTGTATATATTTGTTTTAATGTTTTCTTTCTCTTTTTCTTTGTTTTGTGTATTTATTTATTCATTATATATTTCAAAATTATATTTTCAAAGGATGTTTAAAACTCTTTATAAAACAAAGTATGAAAAATAAAACCAAGTGCCAAAAAGCATCAAAAGAACCCCCGGGGCAGGGGGTGTTCCAGGCTCACTCTTATTGGCTTTGGTGGCTTGGTGCAACTATTGTTTTTTAGTAGCCATTATAGGGGCTTGTAGTGGAGGTTTTTGTGCGTTGGGTTTGGGTTTGTGGGAGGATTTGTAGAAGTGATTTGGAAGGGGTTTGGGTGTGCATCAAGGTTGGGTTGGAGGTGACAAGGTGGTTAGAGGTGAGCGGTTGGGCGTCAGGTGGTGTGGCAGTTGTAGCAGTGCAAGTAGAGTACTTGCACCACCCAATTAATGAAATTTGTCTACAACTGTGGAGATGGGGTACTCATTTGAAACAATCACCTTTATGGAGTTGAATATGCGATATTTGACACAACTACAAACTTCATCTTCCCCCCCCCCCCCCACAGAATAATACAAATGCATCAAAAGGAGCTTTGAGTGTCTTATAAATCTTGCTTCAAGTTGCTTGTATTCTAGGAGCGCAACTAATTAGGGGCTTGAGTAGATGTAAAGAATTCACTTTTATGGCCGACCTTGCATCGAGGTGGTAATACCCTAGGAGTTAATTCATTGAAGTGGTGCATATCCTTTACTTTAGTTGGACATGCTCCCATCTCTTTCTCCTTTTGCCTGGGAGTGGGGCTACAAATGAAAGTTCACTTCAACCCTTTTCATTTATTGTAGTCACACCTATAGGCACTTCCCAAATTTTGCCCCTTAGTATTTGATGCAATTGGTTGCCAACAATGGGATTGCTAGAGAAACATTGAGAAATAACACAATGTTAAAATCATCTAGTGGCACCAATGAAGCTCATGATCTGAGGCCCCTCCGACGGAGCCCATGTCCTAAAGTAAGGCCCCTCACCTTTTAAGCAACCCCCATTACGTGTGAGGCCTTATTCATTGCCTTTAACTTCCTTAAATCCTCATTGACCTATGATATCAACTGTTGAGCTTCCATATTTGCTATAAAGTTGTGAGTTGTGTGGACATAGATTTTTTTCTATCCTTCCTATTCAACAATAGTTTTAAATATTGGTGCCTGAAGACCATTATGTAAAGATTTATGTAGCTTCCGAGATCGTTACAGAGCTTTATCTTAGAGGTGCTCCAATTCACAACTGTAATGACTTCTATGAGATGTTATAGTTTCAGACTAATTGTGAAGGACTAAAATAGTTTTTTTTTTTTATTGTATTTTTTCTTCACCAAAGCTTGGAAATTTTATTAAATTTTTTTATTTTAGATAATAATTTTTTTTGGGTTTATATTCCTTGACATAAAGTATGCATTTTTTTAAAGACTAGCATTCAAATAAACCAATCTTTTCTCTACATATTTTTGTATTCAAAGCTTTTTCAATTTTATTTTTTTTTGTTTTTCTTGCACCTAATTTGGAGATAAAAATATGTTTTATTGCTATGTATCACGGACCCCCAAGTTAATCTCAATTAAGGGTCTGTGCGGCACTCGTCAATGCTCTCCCTCGACAGAGTCAGCCAACAACTAACCGTTCCATCCTACATTCGTGAGCACCAGAGAGGTTTTAAAAGCCTTCGTAATCATGAAATATTAGTTCCAACAATATTGAATCATGAAGGCAAGCGACATTCATACTCAATGACAAGTGAAACTGTTTGTTTTATTCAATCAATAAGACAACCACACAAGACATCATCCAAGTAATTCAACACCAAGTATAAAAATCCCTAGCGAGGACAGGCGAAGACATCTCTCCTCCCCATTTAACCGAGATCACATTGCCAAGCCCTAACACTATGCCTTTTTGTTCTTGTTTGACATATAAAAATATTTTCTATTGCTCTACATTTTTGTTCTATCTTATTAAATGGCATTCTATATTTTATATTTCTTATATTTATGATTTGTTAGTTAAAAAGTAGAAAATGCATTCTTTTTGCCAATAGAAACTAAAACAATTAAGATGAGATCTTATACTTGTAGTATATGTTATATTTAAATGAATCAAAATTTACTAAAAAATCATTTAAAGCATTTTTTATGCAGGATTTTAGGATCAAAACATGTGTGAATCTACATGTTTATAACAAGTTTGCGAAATCAAAAAATGAATTCATGGACACGGTGTCCGTTACCCATTTAAGCGGAATGTTACCCTTGTATTCAACACCAAATCAATGTATATTGTTGCTTGGGGGTTCCCAAAAATCGTAGAGCTTCAACACCAAATCAGTATACATTGTGTTTTTTTAGTTTGGTATTTAAAGCCTTAAATGATTTTTTGTGAGGGTATTTTGTTATGTGATAAGATCCATCACAAAGGAAGCAAAAAATGGCATGCCTACTCCTTGAGGGCCTTATCTTGAAGCCTTTTGAGTCTTTATTCCCCCACTCATAAGTTTACTCATATTATTTGGCCTTGTTTCATTGGCGGTACTTGGTAGGGGTTGGATCTTTTAACTTTAAAGAAAATATTGAATAATCTAGTTTTTCAACAAGAAGAAGAAGAGTAGCAGAGGGGTCTTGAACAATGTGTTCTTAATTCATGCTAGGGTCACATCTTGAGCTTTCTAATAAAATTGAATGTTGATTCCTTAGTCATCCTTAAAATTTTTAGCATTAATGTCAAGAATTTTTGTAATTTGTTGTAGATCAAACGTGAAATACTTAACTATTTCAAAGAGGAAATTATCTAACTCTTGGCATCTTGGGCACTTATGAGCTTGTGGTTTTGGTGATTATTGTGATGGGTCGATATACATTGTTGGCCCATAATTTAACAACTTAAGATTTTAGGTAAGTGGTTGCTTAACATGGTATTAGAGCCATGGTTGGGGGGTCTTGGGTGTTAGTCTTATTTCTCGTGTTTATTGCAAGTTTGTTAAGAAGTTATTGCTTTCCTGATAATGGGTGTTATTCAGTGCTTGTTTCTCTCTCTCCATGTGCAATTGGGCTGCATGTGTGGGGGAAGTGTTAACTCTTAATCAACATCGTTGACAACCTAACAGTTTAAGCTTTTAGGTAAAGTGGTTGATAAACAATTACAATAGCCCTGTCTCAACTGGGTTTGCTCAACTTGCTATTTGTTTGTATGACCACATTCAATTTAGCTTTTGACTTTTGCATTTGACTTTGGAGTTGGGCTATTGTGTCCCCTACCCCACCAGTGTCATTTTTTTTGAAGTTTTTGGATTCTTTGACATTATTTGCAAGCAAATAAAAATTTTTGGAAAGCTTTTGTTGGGCCTCAAGCTCCATTGGCTATCTCTTAAGGGACGTTTCTATAGGCATCATTATTTTTAGCTCACTTATTTTTGCCTCAAAAGGTATCCACTCATTCATTACTCACATAGAAGCCTCAAACTCTGTTCCCCTCTTCTCCATGGATTTAAGTTGGGTTATAAATGTCTTTTGAAGGGCCCTTTTTAGACATCGTCATGCTTCGTGCCCCCTTTGGCGTTCCCATAAGTGGCCTCAAGGTTCTATCTTGGGGGTTGGGAAGCTGGTCTAGAGTTTGGCGACTCTTGCAGTGCTTCAATGTGTTGCATTATCACTCATGATACCATGCTCCGATTCCAATAGTTTTGTCTTCAGTTGTTTGAGCTCATGCAGTTGTTATTATAAACTCCTCCAAACATGTAAAAATTCATAATACAATGAAACACATAGTAAACATCTCCTTAGTGTACACATATGAAAAGTTCTACTCGTATCATTCATAGAACCAGGCAACAATACATCTATATTATGATGTGAATCTAGCGAATTACATATTTGGATCCTACCAATACATATTTAGCCTCTACTAAGAAGCATCAACATTGGCACTAGACACAACAAGAACGTACATAAAGGAAAATCAAATTTAAAAAAAAAACTAGAATTATGACGTGGGAGGGATGCATCAATCAATCAATTATTTAATTTTTAATTAAATAAAAAAATATTTAGGCATATTTTATACTAGCACCGCCCTTTTGGATGTAGTGTGTATTAAATCTTATTTTTTTCCTATAAAAATATATACCCCATCCACATTATACAAATAAAGTTTTACTCGTTTGCTCATAGTTTGATATTTACACATTTATAATTTCACATGGATGTGCGTGTGCACACACGCATACACAAGTCTTGGTTCATAGAAGATGTGTCGGTGCTAGATAGGTGTGAGCTTTGATGTTCAAGGAAGTGTCAGTGTTGGATGTGTGTTGGACATTGACAAACAAGGGGTCTTAAAATGTTGGTGCTTTCTAGATCCCTTATGTTGCTACCCCTTGATACATACATTTTTAACCCTTCTCGCTTTCTTTGGGGGTTATAGCCTCATCTATCACAAAAATGGAGAGATTGCACATCATGACTTTAAAAGTGTTGCTATGATTGGCAGAGTGTTGGGGCAACTCTTGATAAGCTAGAAGATTTTCCTCAACATGTTCTATGCATTTTTCACATTGCAATGCTCTGCGTGGAAATTCAACCAATCTTGTCTTTGCATGTGCTTTTGTGGAAATGTTTTTCAAATTCGCACCAACAATGTAATCATTTTGTCTTTTTGAGCAACATTTTTCCTACTTTCTGCATGAATCATTGTAGTTTCTTGATATTTTAGTTACTTATTTGGCAGAGTAATTAATAGTTACACTCATTTAGATTCTTGAATATTCTTGCCTTTTGATATTCAAACGGTGATGGTGGGTCCCTAGTGCCTGTTCTTACATCTCCATACCTTGTTATTAGGTCATGACACCATTGGTGATGGTGGCGGTGAGTGTTAGCCCCCCCTCCCTTTAATCCTTTTCCTCCCTTTTGCTTTTGTAAGACGTCGTGTTTTCTTAAGCTTACAGCACAATTTTGCAACTGAGGCATTTGGGTCTGGGATCTAATTTTCAACTCTATTATGAATTTTAATACAATCAATACTTGGAGCTTGCATGGTTAATGGAATTGTAAATGAATTGAATTATTTTCTTTTATATATATGACCTTAATTATGTTTTTTACTTTAATGTAATCAAAGCATTTTCTGGATGGTGTAGAATGGTGAATTATAAGGTTTAGACTCCATATTGATTATGATAAGGTTCCCTTGTGTCATTCACTTGGTGCCCCAAATTATATGGGAGAATTTATTTTGTTTTCCTTTTTGTTTGTGCAGGCACATATATGTGCTTGCGAAGGCTAATAAATAAAGCCTTCCTTCCATGTTCTGGTTTCATTTTTTCATTATTAGGGGCTTCCTGTGCAGCCTTTTTTAGTGAGACTCATTTCTGTAACTGATGTCCTGTTTTTGTGCCCCTCTTGATTATCTGTCTGCATTCGCAAGGTTCATAAGCAAGTTTTCTCCTTTTGTTTTGTGGGTGCAGGTATTCCATTACAAAGGCATTCTGCGTGGCGTTTGTAATGACCTTCTTCTCTGTATTTGATGTCCCTGTTTTCTGGCCCATCCTACTTTGCTATTGGATTGTTCTGTTTGTCCTCACAATGAAGCGCCAAATCATGCACATGATTAAATACAAATATGTCCCATTCAGCTTTGGAAAGCAGGTGAGAGAACTATTTTAAATACATCTCTTCTTCTGTTTGCCCTTGCAGTTGAAGGTCATTATATTTTTGTCATTGTTGAAAACTCTATTGACTGCTGCTGTGGTTTTTGTCAGAAATATACTGGGAAGAAGCCTGCTGCCAGTAGCAGTGGCTTGATGAGGGACTGAAGCTCGGATATCTCCCTATGTAGGAGCAGCAGATGGCAGAAATGCAACCTGCGTGCTTTTGGAATTCTTTGATTTGATGAAACATATATTTCATGCTAAACATGTGTGCAAAGTTCATGTAATTTGCAATCTAATGTAATTTGTAACGACTTTGGATTCTCATGTTTTCTGAATTAGCAGCTAGTTTTTTCTTTCTGCTGTATACTCGAAGAAATGGTGTATCTCAGTTCAGTTGTGCAATGAGCCACGCATTTTTCTTTCGTTGATAGCACAGTGGTTTCTTTTAGCCTTCATTTGGATATAGAGAGGACGACATAAAATATATTCATTCTGCCTGTTAAAACAAGGGTTGCAAAGCCAGACGATTTGATTTTTTATTTTTATTTTTATTTTTCCTCGTTGGTGTCTTTGCTTTTCATTGGATCAAGCTTGCTTGGTTCCAGTCCTTTGCCTGGCCCGGTGCATTTACAGGGTATTCTTTTTTAGCTCACATGCAATATGGTGTAAGCCTGTTTTGAGGCAACGTTCAAATTCATAAACCACAGGCACTAACCATTATTTAAGATACTAAGCCAGGAAGTCCATACTGCCACCAGTTCTTAGTCCATGCATGCATTTAGGTAATTGTCAATTAGTAGTTTGGGGGAGTGGGTGGGGAACACATAGTAGATGTTGACACCTGGTTCCACGAGAGCCCGTTTGATCAACCACCAGCTTGTGCAGGATGGCTCTCTCTCTCTCTCTCTCTCTCTCTCCCGGACTGTCAAGCCAGCCCCGGCCCCCAATGATTGGGGCCGTACTTTTACTCCAATTTAAAAGCTCAATTATCATTTGCAATTTGCAAGTAGAAGGGAAGGCGTATGATTAAGCTCATAATCTCCATTTGGTACAACAACTCCCCAACCACTGAACAACATGGATCACATATGCTTGTTTTATTGAATACCCGACTCTGCTTGCTTATGCGAAGGCTTAAAATAGTCTTAGATCAGGTAGTGGTATAAGTATTGCATCTATCGGTATCTTTGTTAATACCCAAAAAACGTGGCCAGCTAATTAAAGGCCAGTTTTAATGTGTTGAAGCCTTACGATTGTCCCGCTCAGCCTGCTTCTCTTCTCCCTTCTCTCTTCTCCCTCCTCAATTCTTGCATTACAAATCCTCTCTCATTCTCTCTCCAACTGGGTCATTCTCTCTTTCTTATTTCCAAATGAGTGGCAGAGCTTTCGTTTTGATTTTCTTCTTCTGGGCTGTCCTAACAGTCATCACCCCAACGCTCATTCTCTGGTCCGAATCTGCCAAACCCAGCTCTGTTCTTGATGGTAAGAGAAAATGGGCAGTCTTCAATTCGGGTGGAAATTTCTTTTCCGTAACTGGGTTTCCCTTTGCTTTTCTTTCTTGGTTTTCCTAATGGATTTTTTTTTTCTTTTCCGTTTTCCTGTGTTTGGCAGGCAAGAAAAATGAAGGAGCCACGGCCAGGAAAATGATGGGATATTTTGAGAAGCTTACAAAGATAAGTCCAATAGCTCCTGAGCAGGCACAGCCGCCGGCACAGGCACCGGGACCGGGACCTGTACCGGCGCCGGTACCAGCGCCGGCACCAGCGCCAGCAGTGGAACCTTCTTCTGGAATTAAAAGGCTATTCGGACGGAGTTCTCGTACAAAGAATGATAAGAGTAGTATCAATATCAATATGATGGGAGCTTGATAGAGGCTATATTGGTTTTTGAATCAGAATCTTTCCTGATTCAGACCAACCCTTTTGAGGTAACTGGTTCCTTCCACTGAATTCGGACCCATATGATCATCATTCAAGAAGATCGAGCGGATTAAAAAAAAAGAAAGAAGAAAATGTACAGAGGTTGGGCATTTATAATTGTATATATGTACACCTGTGCATACATTAAAAGAATTGCATTTATTTTACTGTAAAGACGGAAAGGAATACAGTATCGATGGAAGCAAGTTTTCCTAGTTGAATCACTGTGCATTCTGAAAGGTCGAGGCCAGTTTTATATTCTTTTTACTGAGAAAAAAAAAGAAGAATAAATTATATCAATAAAAGAGTTTACGGCAGAGTTGGGGGCATTGGAGATTCCATTTGCGTAGAAGTGTTTACAGCTGAGTTGTGTTTGGAGTTGCATTTGTTTGGGGTTGACCCAGATTGGATTTTGCAATTGATGCGTTTCGGCTGATTACTATGTTCTACTTCTTGTTTTTTATTGTTATTCTTACAAGAAGTGAGAATTGGAATCCTTCACTTAAATACTATATATTATCTCAAATAAAAAATTATAGTTTCCAAACTCTAATAACTTAATCAGGAAAATTTGAGTTTACCACATAGCTCCAGAGCTAGTGTGGCTAATGTTAAAAGTTTAGAAGTCACATATGTATCCAATCCTCTCGGTCATAAGAGCGCTAACGAAGTCCTAGCTCCGTCCTGAAAAGCTGGTAGCCGCTATCGAAGCTATGAGTTCGGGAGCGTTAAGTTCTCTATATAGGTGAAAGGACAGGACCGACCACTACCACTAAGAGAAAAAGTCTTAAAACTAACCCCCCCACACAACTCCAGACACAATTTTTTTTTTTTTACTATTCCCCCTTCTCTTTTGTCATCCTCCTCTCTTCCTAGCTGGGGGTGAATTTCATGTCTATTGCTTGTACTCACAACGGGATTACTTGCTAAACGTCAATGCAATCGACCATTATCTCCTCATCTTCCTAGTTTATTTTGTCATTTTCTAATCGGCATAATTGAGGGAAGATGGAATCCAAACGAGGGATTTTTATAAGGTATTCCTTAGAAGCAAGGTCTTGGGAGGATTGGGCTCCATAGTTTATATATATATATATATATATATATATATAGAAGGTTTGGTTGGGCGACATAATGCAAGAGACAAAGTTGCACCATCATTGAAACAGGGCAACGGCTAACCACATTCTGCTCAACAATTTCAAATGCTTTGTCATTTCTATGATGGGATCAGAGTTGAAGCTGGGGCTAAAAATCCTGTGTCTGAGGGTAAGCATCGTTGGGTTGGATTAGTTCAGTTTTAAAAATTGTTGGTTTAATTACTGCTCTAAAATTTGACAAATCAGTCTTTTAATTGGATTGTAGTTTGGAAATAGTAAAAAATTACTCAAAAAATAAGCTGTGGAGTTAAACAGCAATTTTTTCTTTTTAATTGAACTTGTTTCAATTTATAAGAAATTAATATCTAGTTTGCATTGCACCAATAGTCAAGGAAGAAGGGAAGAAGAGTTTACTAGTTATTGGCTACAGTCGTACTATGCAATAGGGCTGGTGATGACATTGGTTCATGTGATAGCACTTGACTGGGTTTGGTATGTGGAGTCCACACTATAAAATCCAAGCAAGGGCTATTGTGTGGGCCTATGTCGGGGCTCGTGCTATTCAATATTTTTTTTCATTGGTTAAGCTGATTGGAGTAATTGCAAATTAGATGCTACCAAATCAACTCTCAACTAACTTGAACTTCGAGGAGATATTTGAAAGCAAATCGAGAACATCCTAACAAGTGTTGGTGTTAGGCAAAGAAGAGTTGATTGATCTAGTGGTAGTTAGCTTTATATGAGAGCATAGAGAGAAAAATATAATAAATTTTTTTTCAAGCCACAAAATCCTTTATCCAAAGCAATAGAGTGACTCTACCTATTTGATTTAGTCTGAAATCTGTGATTTAACAATTTTAAGCACACCAAATTATTTAATACTTGCATAGGTATTAGAGGGCAGAGGGTGTTGAAGAATAGATAGTTTTTTAACCCCAGGTAGAGTTTCCCTAGAGGGAATCTAGAAAATCTTGATCAATGTCAATGGAGAGTTGCTAATAAGGAACAAACAAGTTGAACATGCTGCGGGGTTGGAGTCCCCACTGGAGGGAAATAAAAAATAAAAATAAAAATATTAACCTTTTCTGAAGTTTGGTAAAAAGGATAGAAGATTTCAAAAATTTCTTAAACTTTTTATAAGATTTCATAAATATCAGACCTCTCTTGGCATTTGATTTTTAAGGTAGTTATGTTTTTTAAAAAAATTATTTTTTTAGGAAATATAAAGGAAATTTTGTGATTTTTTAAAGAAACTCAAGAATTCTAAACATCAAAGAAGGTGTTTGAAAATTTTAAGATTTTAGAAGAAGTCAATGTCTTCTTACAAACCCCCCTTGTAAAAAAATGATGGGTGGTTGGGTAACAATGGTGGAATTGTGGAAAAGCAGCACCCTACTGGTAAACTCCAAGAATGCATGTGTTTTTTTTTTACACTACTCTTGCTTATTACGAAGGAAAACCCCATTCATCACTTGAAATTTTCGCACAAAATCCTGCGATTTATTGTACATAGCTATAACCTTCTCCTAAGACTAAAAAAGCAAGTTAATTTTGAAAGCCAGCATTTGAAAACTTAAACTGCTTGTGTTCCCTGTGGAGCAAAGGGTTAGGACACACAGAAGACTGCTGCACGCAGCTAGATTTCTGTCAAAGCGTAAAATGCATTTAATTTCACCATCCATCAGGAAAATAATACATGCAGCAAATAGAGAAGAAAGAAGGAAGAGAGAAAAATTGAGTCTCTTGATGTCGTATCACCAATTAAGGAACCCAATTGCCCAAACACTAAACCGATCACAACCTCAAATACCAGCCTCTTGATTTATTCATTTCTACAAGAAGATGTCTGAAACTCTCAAACAAACTGATTGAGGTATTCATCCACAGTCGTGTATTTAACATCCGGATAAAGCTCAGAAGCCTCCACTCCGAACGACGGCTTGATCTCAAAGTTGGTTTGGTCTCCCTTCACAAACACTGAGTGGTTGATTGCTAGCACAACATTGATTGGAATTGGGGCCTCTGCAAAAGAAGGGAAAACATTTTGGCAAAATTAACCAAACCAACATAGATGAAAAAACATCTTGGATAACTTAACTGCTCTGCTAAAACTAGTCTTGATGATTAATGGCATGCAAAGTCGATTATGCTTTTGGCTCAACTGACCTTGGATATCCTTAAGGACCTGCTCCTCTGGAACATAGATCTTCTCGAGGGTTTTGCCAATTTTCTTCTCCCACAAGGCAACAAGTTCATTGAATGAGTAAATGTTGTTGGGGGGCTTGATGTAAAGGATCTTGTTCAATGTCCTAGGGTCATCCACAGCCCTGATTGTGTAGGTTCCAATGTCGTCCTCTTTGTTAAAAATTGCTGCATACAAAATGGACGCGCAAAGTCAGATGTTTGTGCATGAAAGGAACATTCTACCATCCACCACATTAGTGTTAGGTTAGGTGGCCAATATATGCATTGGGGAGACTTGAGGACAAAAAAGATTCTATTTTTGAAATTGCAGTACGGGATCCACATTTTCTCCTGTTTTGTGGTATGAAAAAATAAAATGTTAGGTGAACCAAACCCTTCTTTTAATTTTTTAAAATTTTTAGTCGGTCATTTCCTTTCTGTGGAAATATTATACCCTGTATAGATTTTCAATTTGGATAAACAATAACACATAATTGTACCAAGTTAATTCACACAAATTCAAATCTGTCTTATTTCTAAACATGTTATAAAATGTGTTGGATTCAACTAGTCTCACAGATTGGGTTCTACAAGCTAGTGGGCATCCAGAATGCATATGAACAACAAAAGCTCATAATTTCACCAGAATTAAGTAATTCTCAATCATGAAGTTTGTATGTTAATTTGCATACCCTTGGGGTTGCCATCTCCTAAGATGATGACTTTGTCCCTGGGTGGAGCGCTGACTGCAGGCTGTGCCAATGTGGGGAGGAAATAGCCAGCAAAGTAGTTGGAAGACACGATGGTGTGAGGAATCCCTTCTGCTTCGATGGTCCTGCGGATCTGGACCTTGATTGCAAATGCAGATTTTGCTGGCTCAACAGCATGCACCCGATCGACATCGTTCCCGAATTCCGAAGGAAAGAATCTCTATATGGATTAAAGAGACATAAATGCACAGAAATATTAGGAAATCAGTTGTGCGGTACATTTAGATACATATCAACAGGCAGGACATCAACAAAAAAATAAAGTTGTGAAAAATTGGTGGCTCTTAACTGATGTTTTATACAAGGGAAAAAATATACAATTACATCGTCTGCGTAGCCTACCGTGGAGCATAAATATTGCAGCATGGTGATTTATCATTATTATTTACTAATGGAATGCCCATTACGGCAAATATACCCTTTCAGTTGGAAAAAAACACAAAATGCTTCAGAATTGAGACTTGCTCACAAAAATGCAACACTTAGCGCACAAAAATTCCACAGCATATTGGGATTTGGAAAGGATATGATATGACTTCTTAATTGAGCAAAAGAGAAATACTTGTAAAGAATGATTCCTCTGCACAAGATTTGGAACCCACATATCATGATCTTGAATTCACACAAGTCAGAGGAGTATTTTGATATGAGTCAGGATCTTGCATGACTTCAAATATTAATATAAATATCATGAGATTATTGTAAAATTTTTAATTCTACTACTTTATTTGGTAATGTGTATACATCAGGTCTACTGTCTTAAATTATCGAAATAAGAGTGATTTGAAACCACAATTCATAATGCTAATATGGTACTCAAAAGACCACTAAAAATTTTCTTTTAAATCTAAAATGAAACAACATCCCTTATAAGTATTTATATTTATCTTAATGCAATATATTTACTATTAAAATATAACACGTATTGAGCAAGACTCACAAAGGAGACATTATTACCCTGATTTGAATTGAAACGCCACCCTTTATTTCTCAACATAATATTTATTTTAGTGCCAGGGAACAATTTGTGGATGAATGACCAAAGATATTTAAAAAGCTTATACTCTTCAGTTGCCAGCATAAAGTTTTCAAGTGGTGGAAAAATGTCGATTCGTCAAGCTTCCCGTCAATGAAAAAGGAGCAATCATAGAATATACCTATTTTGTACAATTGTTGTAACAAAAAATCAAAAAATTAGGCAACAACCTTAACATTTCCAGCTTCTTTAATGGCAGCGATGATCTTTGTTTGATCTGCCAATTGCATGTGTCCCACCGTCGATATCACCACATCCACCTGCTTGATCGCCTTTACCAAGCTCTCATGATCGTAAAGATCTCCCTGTCCAAATTCATAGGAAAAAAAAACACTCTCAATATCCAACCGATCGATTATCGAAAACCTAAACAAGAATATTGTGATTAAGACAACGACCTTTTTGTAAATTTAATCAAAATTCAATACGAAATCATATTGCATTTACTCGGTAATATAGAAGATGCATTTCTGCTATGTGTTTGCGCAACTATAAAGTATAAATACTAAATAATATTATGCGCGTACATAGAGCAAGGTGACGCCTGAGTTCTTAAAGCTCTCGACGAGTTTTCCCTTGACAGGATCGGATACGGTGGCCTCCCTGACCAGAGCAAAAGTGGGATGACCGGACTTCGCGCTTGCTTGGATGATGAATTTTCCGATGTATCCGGTGCCGCCGATGATCAGAATCTTGCTTTTCTCGGCCATTGATAATTTCGCGACGTGGGGTGAGCTGAGAGCGTCGAAGTACACGTTTCGCGACATGAACAAGCGAGGAGCACCATTTATGAAGGAAAGAGAGAATATGAGATTACCAAAATAACCTTGAAACTTTACAAAATTACAATATGAACTGTGTCGTCGTCGTTACCGAAACGCTCGGCGCTCTTCTGACCAGAGGTAGAAGGTTCCGAAAGGGTAATACAATGTCCTTACTGACTTTGGCGCTGCTGTGGAAAGTCATAAATGCCCTTACAGTGTTGGAAAATTCCGTGTGCTAATTAGTGCCAAGAGTGTCAAAAGGCCGGGGTTGGTGAGGGGTGATATCGCCAAAAAAAAAAAGAAAAAGGAAAAATCCTATGGTATCCTTCCTTTTTCAAAAATAGAGGCACCGTGGTCGTTAAAATATTATTGGCACTTTATATTAATTTTTAAATATTTTAAATAATAATTTTTGAACTCTTAATTTTATTTTTATGTTTAATTTTTTTATAAGTAAATGACAAAAGAAGGACGAGAAAATAAAATTATTATTTTATTATGTAAAAAATTTGACTGATGCTATTTTTATTTTTTGAAGTTATCTTTCAATGAAAATCCTTTAATATTATCGCTATTAGAGAAATATAATTCTTGAGCCATGTTTGAGTTGAAACTTTAATTACGTGCTATGAATAAAATCATAATTTTTACCTGATAAATTAAATTTATTTTATTTAAATTATCATATTATTTTATTCTTATTTCATTCCTTTATGTGAATCAAACATCATGTTGACCTAATTAAGTATTTTTATGAGGTGTTCAAATATTATTTTTCTTTTTAGATTACTTTTGTGCCCATATTGTTGTTGTGTAGTGGAGAGCCACTCTTTTAATTCACTCAAAGCCAACTTTATCATGCTTTTATAATAGAAGATGAAATGCCATGAAAGCTAGCTAGTTGTTTTGGTTTGTGATTTTTTTTTAAAAAAAAAAAATATTTGTTTTAATGATAGTGTCATGTGTTTGAAAATTTTTTTTATTGATTTGGATGCAAATAATTGCTCTTGATGAGATATTTTATTCAAGCTCAATTAGTGGGCTAATTAAGTAAAGCTTTAGGTTATGTTTGACCGTTGTAGTATCTATATTTAAGAATATAATGGCTACAATATAGAAATTAAATATCTTATAGAAGAAATCATGTAAAATATATTATAAAGGGTATTTTCAATCCTTTTGCGAGGGTAGGGGAGGGTTGCCACACTATATGCAACCTTACCTCTTCTTTTATGTAAAAAGACTATTTCTTTAAATTCGAATCCGTTACCAACCAATTGTTAGGAATCTAGGAATAATAATCACACACACAAGCAAAATAAATACATAAAATAAGAATACCGAATTTACGTGGTTCGATCTAATCTGACTTATGTTCACGGAACACACCGAATATACTATAACCTGGGAGAAAAACAAAAAGGAGGAGACACACTCTCAACTCAACTCTTCCCACACTTTTCTCTCTCTCGCCTTCAGCACTCTCACACTCCTCGTTCACTCACTTCACTTGCATACTTCACACAACACAAATGTTCTTATTTATAGACACATAAGATAGATATAGAAGGAAATGAGTTATTACATTCTAATGGGATAATGAGCATGTGGTATTTAACGAATTATTTTAGAACGTGATAATTGTGTTTTTGATCGAATATATTTGGCTTATCATTCTCCTCCGCTGCAGCTCGTCCTCTTTAAGGTGTTTCCATTTTCTCCGTTTTCATTTCAACTTAACAATCTCTCAATTGGAGACGAAGATACTATCTCAACCAGTATATAGATAATGATGTGCTCAAATTTTTCTTCAAGCATGAAGACTAATTGAAGTTGAGCACAACTTTAATTTCTCTGCAGTCACCACCTTTGTCAACATATCTAACGGATTCTTGCTACCTTGAATTTTTTCTAGTGTCAATACTCCATCCTCTAACAAAGATCTAATGAAATGATAATGTAATCCAACGTGTTTAGTTATGGAATGAAATGTAGAGCTCTTTGTTAGATGTATTGAACTCTAACTATCTCTGTGTAAAACATTTCTCTCCTACTTTATTCTGAGCTCTGTTAACAAACCTTGAAGCCAAATCATCTCTTTACTGGCTTCTGTCACTACTACATACTCAACTTCTGCAGTGGATAAAACAACAATATTATGTATCTGTGACATCCAACTAACAGTTATCTAACAGCTATTGTACCAACATTGAACACATATCCGGTGGTGCTTTTGCGATGATCAACTTCATTTGCAAAATCGGCATCAACATACTCTCGAATTTTCAAATCTCCTTGGCTGAAACATAGGCACTTATCAATAGTGTCACGTAGATATCTCAAAAATCCACTTCACTGCTTCCTAGTGAGTCTTCTCTGGATTTGACATAAACTTGCTGACAGCTCCCACTGCTTGACTAATGTCTAGTTTGGTACCAACCATGATGTACATGAGACTTCCAATGACTGAGGCGTAAGGTACCTTAGTCATGAAATCCTTCTCTTCATCTGTCTAGGGAACCTAATCCTTGGAGAGAAGGAAGTGAATGACCAATAGCGTATTTACTGCCTTTGCACTGCTCATGTTGAATCTCTGTAAAACATGGCTAATATACTTTGACTGAGATAACCGCAACGTTCCCTGTTGCTTATCTCCGGAGATCAGCATCCCAAGTATTTTCTTGGCTGAACCCAAGTCCTTCATGTCAAACTTCTTTGACATTTGCTGTTTCAATTTCCTGATCTCTCTTATATCTGAACCTGCAACTAACATGTCATCGACATATAGCAATAGTATGATATAGTTAGAATGATACCTTTTGAAGTAGTAATAGTGGTCGGCATTGCACTTCTGAAAATATTTTCTATGCATAAAGCTGTCAAATTTTCTGTTTGAAACCATACAAACTCTTCTTCAATCTACACACAAGATTCTCTTTACCTTTTACTGAGAATCCTTCTAGTTGGTGCATGTAAATCTCCTCATCCAGATCACCGTGAAGAAATGATGTCTTCATATCCAATTACTCAAGATGTAGGCCCTCTAAGGTAACAATGCTCAAGACTGATATGATGATTGTTAACTTCACAACCGGTGCAAAAATGTCAATGTAGTCAATTCCTTCCTTATGCTCAAAACTTTTGACTACCAATTGGGCTTTGTACCTCTTAGATCCATCATGCTCCTCTTTGATCCTATACACCCACTTGTTGTGGAGAGACTTCTTACCTTTGGGCAACTTAACTAGTTCCCACGTTTTGTTGGAGTTGAAGGACTTCATCTCGTCCTTCATTGCAAGCTCCCACTTGCTTGAATCTCCCGCCTGAGTCCTGATATGCTTCATCACAGCATTCTGGTTCTTCTCCATCTGTAAGAAGTAAATAATTCATATACCTCTTATTTGGTACATGCAGTAGAGAAGATCTTCTAAGCTCCGGAGCTAGAGTAGGAGGCGGTGGTGCGACAATTTGTTCCACAGGTTCCTCCACTTGAGAAATCTCGGCATTTTGCTGTTGTGTCTCCTCTACCTGAGGGTTCTTGGTGTGTTATGTATCGACACCTTCTAGGACATCATTCAAGTCTACATAGGTTGTTTCATTCTAAACTGGTTTTGCGGGTTCTGTTGGCTTTGTTGTTTGTTTGTCTTTGTACATCACCTTTTCATTAAAGATCATATCTCTACTTCTGATCACCTTCTTGTTTTCATCATTCCAAATGCGATACCCATACTCATCTTCACCGTAACTGACGAAGGTACGTTTCCGAGACTTTGGATCAAGTTTGTTTTTGACATGATCACTAACATGCACATATGCTATACAACCAAAAACTTTAAAATTTGAAAGTCTCATCTCTTTTCCACTCCATACCTCTTCTAGTAGACTATAGGGGTGGCAAAACGGATCATGACCTATTGGGTCACCTGGATCCGCCCATTTAAAATGGGTTTGGATTTAGGAAAGTTAACCTGTTTAATAAATGGGCAGATCACAAGTTGACCCGTTTATAAATGGGTTAACCTGGTTCAGGTTGGGTCACCTGGTGGGTGACTCGTTTAGTGGACCCTTTATATACCTCATAACCCATTAACCCTAAACCCACGCCGTCCTGTCCACCCACACACGAGAAAACCCCAATCGCTATCCTCTTAGGCTCTCACTCTCTTATTCCTCTCCTCTGCTTGCCTCCCTCGTCCCTCAACTCCCTCTTGCTTATGTGCCGACACCCACTCCTCTTGAGTTGTCGTCTCCTCCAGCTGTCATCCACAGCCACAGACCCATTGTGGCACTGCCCTCTTTGGTTCTAGCGCTTTACCAAGCTTTGCTCCCCATCGCCGTATGCCATTGCCACACACCGTCTCCTTCACTCCATCTCAGTGCTCTCACTCTCGTCTCCCAGTCCCCCTCCTTTTCACTTTCGTCTCCTTTACTCTCAGGCTCAGTCTGAGAGTTTTGGCGTGAATTGCCATGATCAGAAGTGCCTTTTCTTTTTCTTCTTTATTTGGGTATGTTTTTCATTTGTTTAATGGTTGGATTTGCCTTTCTCTAGAACCCTCTGAGCTCTGGCTTTGTAAAACATGGCAAGCCTTTGGAGTCCACATTCATCCTTTTACCAAACAACTAGAGTAAATCAAAAATACCAAACAGCCAAATTTTCTAAATAATTACAAAAAAAAAAATGCAACCTATTATTAGGTTTTACTTGTGTTAAATAGCTAGAAAATAATAAGAAATCGTGGTGAAAAATAGTTTTGTCTTTTATTTTCAATTTTTTAAAGTAATTACAAAATGGTATAATTATTTATAACATTTCTAAATTTGCATAGGAAAAGCTAGAAAACACCCTTTTATTTATTTATTTTTATATTTTATGTTTTTTTTTAGATTAAATAAATATAATAAGGAGTATTTTTTTAAAAAAATAATTTAAACAAATTAAAATATATAATTTTTTTTAAACGGGTAACCTGTGACCCGCCCGTTTATTAAACAAGTGGGTTAGGGTTTACATGATTAGGATCCATTTAACATTAACCCGTTTATGACCCGACCCGTTTATAACCCGGCTCGTTGGCGACTTGCCCGGACTTGGCTCGCCCACCCGTTTTGCTAGCCCTAGTAGACTGTTGTCCAACTATACTAATGGACTCCTGTTAATCAAGTATGCTGCTGTGTTGACTGCTTCTACCCATAACTGCTTTGGTAAGCCTGACAGCACACGCATGCTACTAATTCTTTCAGTCAATGATCGGTTCATCCACTCGGCTACGTCGTTGTGCTGAGGCGTACTCAACACATTTCTTTCCATCCTGATACCATGCTCATAGCAAAATTTCTTGAACCCGACGTCTTCATACTCACCACCGTTATCGGTTCTCAGCTTCTTGATTTTCAAACTAGTTTCATTTTCAACCATTGCTTTCCAAATCTTGAAATTAACAAAGACATCAGATTTGTATTTCAGGAAGTAAACTCATATCTTCTGAGAATGATCGTCAATAAACATCATGAAGTAATTCCTTCCACTTGGGGATGAGACGGTCGTCGGTCCCCATACATCTGAGTGGACTAGTTCAAGTCTCTCCTTCTTTGGGGTACAGGTGTATGTCTGGAAACTCACCCTATTTTGTTTCCTGAGTATGCAATCCTCGCATATATCAATCTCTAATGATTGTAGATCACTCAAATTTCCCTTTGAGTGCATCATCTTGAGTCCCTTCTCACTCATGTGACCGAGTCGTTGATACCAAATGTTGCTATCGTCATTTCCTCTGAACAATTGAAATAGACACACATGCATTAGAAGTCACATAAAGCGTTTCACTTTTCTTACCTCGTGCAATCGACAGTGCACCCTTTGAAATCTTCCATTCATCACCAATGAATGTTGTGATGTATCCCTCATCTGCCAGTTGACCAATTAAAATCAAGTTCTTTCTCAGGTCTGGAATATATATGACATTCTTCAGTTTCCATACAGACCCATTCATCTTGATCTTCACAATTCCCTTGCTGGTTATGTCGCAAGGTTGATCATTGCCAAGGTATACCTTATCGAAGTCACTTGGTATATACTCCTCTAGGCAATCTTTACTGGAAGTGGCATGAAATGAGGCTCCAAAGTTTAAGACCCAAGACTTTTTCTTGCTCTCCTAAGAGTATATCAACATATCACCTTCTTTTGAAGCAACATTTGCTTTTGTATTCACCTCATATTCCTTTCTTGGACCTTTGCATTGGTTTTTAAAATGACCGAACTTTCCATAGTTCCAGCACTCAATGTTCTTTGTGCCTTGGGAACCTCTGGGATTTCTGGATTTGGACCACCTGGACCTAGATCTGCTGCGATTGTTTGATTGTCCATGCCTACTTCCTTTCCATGAATCTCTCCCTTGGCTTTCCACATACAATGCTGAACTTAAAGTGGAAGCAGTGTTTGAAATCGTGATCTCTTCCATCGAAATCATGTTGACGACTTCATCAAAATTCAATTTTGATTTTCCTGTGGAGCTACTGATCGTAGCAATAATACCTTTCCAACTCTTAAGCAACTGACTAAGAATCAGTAAGACACAAATCTCACTGTCAAACTTGATTATACTGAAGCGAGTTTATCTTATAGCTCGTTGAAATTGTTAAGATGTCTACTAAAACTTTCACCTGCAGACATGTTCATGGTAAATAACTTCTTCATTAAGTGTACCTTATTGGCGGTTGATGGCTGCTCTTACATGTTGGAGAGTGCATCCATAAGAGACTTGGTGGTTGTCATATGCTTGATATTGAAGGCAATAGACTTTGCCAGCGTCATCTTGATAGCTCCGAGAGCTTTTCGATCAAACAACTCTCATTTGCCCTCCGTTATGGAATCTGGATTTCCCTTCAATGATAAGTGCAACTCCTTACCAAACAAGTAGTCATCAATCCGCATCTTCCAAAAATTGAATTTGGTGTTGTTAAACATCTCGATCTTTGAACTCCTTTTATTTGACAACTCGATTCGTTAATCTAGAGATGAAATCAACTCAAACAAACATTACGGTTGGATTCGAAACGTTCGAAAACCTTAAAAATGGTTCAAGTCGTTCGAAAAACGAAACTTGAAATGACTTCGAAAATCTAGTCAAACTTTCTGGTCAAAATCGGTCAACTTTTAACGGAATATACTCCCACTTAACGGAATATTTTGACGTCATTACTAATGACGTTAATTGATGTTGTTACTGACGCCATTAATTAGCTATTGACGTGGCGCTGATGTGGCCAGTAGGACCTAGTGATGACGTGGCACTAAAGTGGCATGTGGGGCCTAGTGATGACATGGTGCTAACATGGCAATGGGGCTTAGTGTTGACATGGCAGTGGGGCCCAGTGATTATTGTGTTGACTTACACTAGGTAAATTCTCAAGGAAGTGGTGGTCATAATGGACCGCTTAAGTCCCACTTTCCTAAACAGAATTTTCTTTAGACACATAATTAGCACAATATAGCTCCCAAGACCTTCGATCTGGCGACTTTGCTCTGATCTGACTTTGATGCCACTTGTTAGGGATCTAAGAACAATAATCACACACACAAACAAAATAAGCACACAAAATAAGAACACTAGATTTAAGTGGTTCGGTCTAATATGACCTACGTCCATGAAGCACACCGAATATACTATAACGTGGGAGAAAAATAAGAGGAGGAGACACACATTCAATTCCTTGTACAATTATTGCACTACATGTCTACCTAATTAGGGTATTTATATGAGGTGTCCAAACATATTTTTTCTTTTTATTATAGTGAGTTGTACTCTTTTTTTTTGCCATTTAGGTGTTGTAGAGTGGAGAGCCTCTCTTCTAATTTGGTCAAGTTAGCTTTATCATATTTTGTAATTTTGTGTTATAGTTGGAGACATTACTTAATTTATATCATCGACAAGTTAGCAAGAAGATGAAATGCCATGCAAGCTAGTTGTTTTGGCTTGTGAGTTTTTATTTAATATTTGTTCTGATGATTGCCTTATGTTTGAAATTTTTTTGTTGACTAAATGCAAATAATGAGGCTCATGGTCAAAGCTTTTGTTCAAGTTGACATTAGTAGGCTAATGAAGTAAAGGATTAGGTTATGTTTGACTATTACTTAAGAATATAATGATCATAATATAGAAATCACATATCTTATAAAATAAAAAACATAAAAAATAATAAAGGGAATTTACAGGCCATAAGATGTCTTGCTCTGTGAGGGTGGGGGGGGCTTATCACACTGAATGCAACCTTACCTTTTCTTTTATGTAGAAAGACTATTTCTTTAGGTTCAAATATGTGATCAACCAATCATAAAAGAGCAACCTTACAGTTGATTCAAGGTTTGCCCTCCAAAAAACATTATATACCATAAAATTAAAAAAAATGCAAAAAATGATATATTTACTTATAGCATGAAGATCGATTAAAATAGTTATTTTCAATTTCACCAATGTCTATTTATATCCTATTTATATTAGATGGAATAATGAAAACTTTTACACTTGTAATTTTCTTGTAAATTGTAACTCCTCCATACCTAATCTTACATATTTCCTTATACTAATGTTTTGTTAAAATAGTGTCTCTTCCAACAATGCACAATTGTAAAGAATCAAATATGCACTTGCAACAATCTAAATGGTGATAAATAGAATATATCCACAACCATAGTAGTATAATAATAATAATAATAATAATAATAATAATAATAATAATAATAATAATAAAGGCAACGACATCAGGAATAATGTGGTTCGGCAAAACCTACATCCATGGGAGCAACCGGTAAAAGATTTCACTATGAAAATCAAAGATACACAATACAATTATATACAATGATATTCTCTCCTTCTCTTACCTTTTCTCTTACTTCTTACACAATATACAACATAATATATGCATATATAAGCCCCCTCGAAAGTTTCCCTCTGAAACCCAACCGAAATAACGTCCAAACAATTTTAAAATTCAAAATTTGCGCAGTCTGTACCGAGCCAAACCGTCGATGATTTTCCTAAAACCGTCGACAGTTTTAGATATCGAGAGCAAACTTTCTGAAAACTCAGCCAAATCGTCGACGGATTTTATGAAACCGTCGACGGTTTCCCTCTGCTCTGGTGCACCTTGATTTCTTTCATGTTTTTCCTTAGTGTGTGAGATATAATTCATAACATAATGTGATTGAAGTCCGAGTTGAGTTCAATCAATATAATGAGGTGTTTGAACTTTGACTTGATTTGAAAATTTGGAGGTCGAAACTTGTCTTTAACTTGATGGTTCCAAAATTATTGAACTTGAACTTGAGTTGATTGCACATTCTTAAAAGTCGAACTCAACTTGATCAAACTTGATTTGATTTTAAAATGATTTTAAACACATATCTAATATATATAAATTATGAAAACTCGATTAAGCTCACGAGTAGTGTTGCACTACTTGAATTTGACTTGTTTAAAGTATTTGAGAAATTCAAATTCAAACAATATTTTTTTAAAAAAAATCAAATTATAGAGTGAGTCAAATCCGAATGGCTTACATTCATCTCTAAACACGACTATATCTTGATGGCTATCTAGTTCAATGTTCCATATATGGGAGGTAAGATCTTAATAAGTAACTAGATAATCCTATCCTTTATAATAAGATTTTGGCTCCTTTTCTGCAATCTAAAAATGCTAAAGAAATTAAAGGAAAATACAAAGAAATTTATTTTTTTATATTTAATTATCAAAGAAAAGGAGAAAAAAATATACGAAGAATTAGAGAATAAAAAAACATAGGACTCGTTTAGTTGTGAAAAATAAATTTTATATTTTTATTTTAGTTTTTCGAAAAATTACAAAAAGTTTGTTAAAATTTTTTTAGAAAATTTATATGAAATAAATAAATAATAAATATCAACATTATTTGCTTGTCAAAATAGTTTTATTTTTATTTCTAATATTTTTTAAAATAACAAAAAGTATCACCTTATTTCCAATTTTTAAATTTATATAGAAAAATTAAAAAAAAATCTTAAAATTTAATTTTTGTGAATTACACATAAAATTTCTTATAAATTCACACAAAAAATCTAAACTCAAATCCTAAAATTTATGATTTCAAGTATTACCTTATCTAAAATTTAGAAAATTTAAAAATAAGTTATCCTTTTTTATGGTTATTTTGAAATTTATAAACAAAAAATAAAAAAAATTATGTTGCACATTTAATCAAACTCTTTATTTTCAACCTCTTTAATACGGATCTTAAAAAAATTTAAAATAAGCTAAAACTTTAATAGCTCTTTGAAAGACTCAAAATTGTAGAATGAAGAATATTTTTCACAAGTAAATATGTCCTTAATTTGACACATAATTAATATTGAATTTTCCTTAATTTTTAATTATCTTCAACAAATTTCTATTTTTAAATGCTATTTAAATTAGGAAATAATAAAAATATTTACTTTATTATTATTTTTTCTTCTAACAAAATCCTTGATTGCCTTGGTAAAAATTGAACCTTGGCAGATGAATGAGCTCATTATAGAATCAACCTTAGTTATCGATGCTTACGAGGTAAAATATTATCTCCTTGCTTAACTCTATCCTTAAAAATTAACACCTCAAATTAATTACATATATAAAAAATTGGCAGATCCATTTTGGATTAAAGTGGAAGATTGTATAATTGTAGAAAGAAATTGCAGGATGGATTGTAGTGGAAGAAACCTAAATGATTGATCTTCTAGACCTTCCCATGTTGAATGGAAGTGGGTGTGGAAAAAGAATCACATAATAATTCAGTGGAAGAATTAATGGCCCACTTTCACCTGGTCGGACATGATGTCCAGATGCATGCTTGATGAAGAGGATATTTTTTTCCTCTTTATTTTTTTTTTGTTTTTTTATGGGACCTTGGCCATTTGGGTCTTTCCCTCTTTACTAAATTCAATATTAAATTAACCACTCATTTTCTTAAAAAATTAATACGAACTTTCGATCAAATCTCATTAATTAATGAAATCACTCCAAATAGCAAGTCTCGCTGGATTATATATGTAACTTTATCAAGTTAGATCTATTATTAGAACAAATATATTGATCGAAAAAAACTTTATTAAAAGACCATATTAGCCTTGCCTAGAAACTTATCTTTTTTAGAGGTTTTATGTAAGAGTGCGTTGGAAGGAATGGCCGAGAGTTCAAAATTTGGCCATCAGGTAATGATGATGGGGCACCAGAGGTGAGTGGTAGGCAATATTGAAAGTGACCGAAGGAAGCCACGCTTTACAATTATACCTGTAGGGTAAAACATAAGAAAGCACGCATTATGTTCTTGATGGTTTATGTTTACAGCAGGATAAAATAAGAACATAACAATTAGATAATGTCCGCATCAAAATCTATCATGCAATAGTAAAAATTACCAAGTTTCTTACCTGTGGTTCAAATGGTAATTCAAGGCTCTCCGGGTTTGAATATCGAGAATTATCACTTTTTATCTGAAATAATATTTTGATATTTAAGTGGGTTAGGATAGAAAGATAAATTTATCATCCTAATAAATTAATCGAATATCTAAAAAATTTCAGATACCATAATTTTATTTTAAAAACATCAAATTTCAGTAATCGATAACAAGTATAAAGATTTGTGTATTATAAAATCTGTATGTGAAAATCTTAAAATATTTTTATATAAGAATACAATAAGAAACATATAGACCAAAGTGAAGTCTACTAGATTGGTTGATTTGGAAGTTCAATCAGCTAAATGGTATCCCTTACAATAATTGATCTAAGTAATATGATTACAATGGTTTAAGGGCTGAGGTTGACGTCACTTTCATTGTTGTTGGTAAGGTCAAGGTTAGGTAAAACTTGTGAAAATAACATTGATATAGGAATTTAAATCAAAGCATATGTCAAATTCTCTATATTTTTATTTTTTTTACATCCATTTACAGAGGTATTGTACAAATATATAAATATATATATATATATATATATATATATATATATATATATATATACAGATTAACAACCTTATTCTTGGTTACACAGATTTAATGGTTATAATCATGTTAAAATTTTCATGGTTAATCCTTTAATAGAAGGGATTTTGCAATTATGACTATTTGTATAATCTCTCTGATTTGTTTCTTAATTAACAACTCTCGCCAAGACTCCCCTTAGAAGTGGAAGCATTCAACTCTTCAATGTACAAGTGAGTTGTAGAAATTTTTGCTTGATATGACCTATGTAAGAATATCTGTCAATTGGTCTTCGAACTTCACAAATGGAAATCGAATTATTTTATCTTTGAGAATATTTTTTTTGATAAAGTGTCTGTCAACCTCCATGTGTTTGGTACGATTAGGCTGGATAGGATTGTGAGCAATGGCGATAGCTGTCTTGTTATCGCAAAAGAGATCCATCTCGGAGGTAGGAGCAAACCCAATTTCGGTTAGAAGTCTTTTGTGCCATAGGAGTTCACAAAATCCCTTAACCATTCCATGGAATTATGCTTCAGCACTTGATAATGCCATCACCTTTTGCTTCTTACTTTTCCATTTAACAAGATTCCCCCCAACAAACATGAAGTAACTTGAGGTGGATTTTAGCATTCCTCGCCTAATTTGCGTTTGTATAACCATCAACTCTACGATGGTTATTTTTTGAAAACATAAGCCATTTTCTCGGAGAGGAATTTAAGTATCGTAAAATTCGGATCACTACTTCCATATGATCATTGTTAGGTTGGTGTAGGGGTGGCAAAATGGGCAGGTGGGCCGGGTCTAGGCTGCGGGTCGAGGTTAAACGAGTGCCAATCATATAAACCCTAACCCAACCGTTTAATAAACGGGTGGGTCACGGGTTACCCATTTTAAAAAATATATTATTTTAAAATTTTAAAACCCCAAATTACAACACATCTCTCTCTTATTTATTTAAAAAATTAAAGTCCCAAATTACAGCACATCTCTCTCTCACGATTAAAGGGAAATCAAGCTTCCTCTCTCTCTCTCTCTCTCTCTCTCTCTCTCTCTCTCTCTCGGCTTCCTCACTTATCATATTCAAACAAAATCAGTAAACCACTAAGTCAGAATGACCACAAGTCAGCAATAAACGGGTCACCCAACCCGAACCCGTTTATAAACGAGTCAACCCGTGACCTGCCCATTTATTAAATGGGTTGACTTCCTTAAACCCGACCTCGTTTAAAACAGACGGGTCCGATTGACCCAACGAGTCATGACCCGTTTTGCCACCCCTAGGTTGGTGCATGAATTGACTTACTACACTTATTACGTAAGCAATATCTAGACGGGTACGTGAGAGGTAAATAAGTTTACCAACTAATCTTTGGTACCTTCCTTTGTCCATTGGCATTTGGCTTGGATATTCACCAAGCCAATATATATTTTTAGTTTTATTATTATAACATTTACAAAATAAATTATATGGGTCGCATGATTATCTCGTTAATGCACTTTTTTTGTCAATTAGAAATTTCTATTAGCTTTGGGTTACACAACAAAGGTAATCTATCTCTCATCTCATATCCCTTCTCACTTTAGACAGATTTAAGCCTGATATCTCCAACAAAGATATATCAATCTTTGATCACTAGGATGTCTCCTAGGAATTACATTTGGTAGATTTATTTATTTATTTTATGCAAGTATTAAGGCTAATAATTAAAAAATAAAATTTATTTTAATTTACCAAAAAATTGAAAAAAATAATACGAGGCATCCAAAGGATTTTTTAAAATTTAAAAAATTATCTATTAAAATTATCCTTGTAAGTGAGGTTTAAAATAATTATAAAATTTTTATTCTTGTATAATAATATTTTTTTAAGTTCTATTTAAAATTTTTTAATTTCCATTTAGGTTATTATTGCTCACTGACTAGTTTTTGTAAATACAGGGTTAGTTATAGATCTTGAAATTCTAAAATTTAAATCAAAATAAACGTAATTTTTTAAAAAATCAAGGCATAATAGTAAAATTAAAATAATAAACTTTTCCATCACACCTCATTGAAAATAGCTTAATATAGCATTAAATTTTATAAGATGAAATATATTACCCTTAGGTGTGTGTTTAAAATAAGTCCACGAGTAACATTATTTTATTATTATTTTTCTTTACATATTTAAGCCTTACTTTATAGTATCGAACTAGAAGCAAAAATATATTTTATATAGAAAAGTTTTAAGTTTCAAGAAATTTCGTTGTGGTCTAAAATTTGAATGAGGAAAAGTGCTTCCACTAAAACAATGAGCTTGATGTTGGTCATGAATATAATTTTCAATAAGTGTCTGCTTAAACCAAGGATTTTTTCTGCGAAAAGTCAAAGAAAGGAAAGTAAGGAGAAAATTTATTTTTTTCCCTTACATTTTTCTCTATTAAATATTATTAAAAATAAAAATTTATTTTAATATAATTAAAAATTAAGAAAAAGTAAATATTAATGATGTGTAAAATTGAAATTTTATTTATGGACTTAATATATTTTTAAATTTTTTTTCACTTTTCTCGATAACTAAACATGAAAATATAAATTTCTTGATATTTTCCTTTCATTTCCGTAATATTTTTCTGACTTCCAAATAAGACCAAATAAGATTCCTCAATTACTATATAAAGGATTAAAGATATTATTTTCTAAAGTAATTATCTCAATATATATATATATATATATATATATATATTCTATTTTCTTTCCGGCCATATATGTGTTTTTTGCTACTCACTTAAGTTCGTATATAATCACTTGTACCAGTCTCTTATTTATTATAATTTTGGGGTAGTTGTTGATTTTAAAGAATCTTGTGATATATAAGGTCATCTATTTCTCCTAAGAAGGGGTTTCCACCATCTTCTTTTTTTTTTTTATTATTTTTTTTAAATAAGGAGGGGCGGCAGCTCCATTTATTTATTGATATGTCCTAACTTTTGACGGAAGAATACCGTAATTACAAGACAAGCATTGGGAGCTTACAGATAAAAAAATTAAAGGTCTTCCAAAAATAACATTCAACAACCAATCAAAACAGGACTATAAATTCGAATAAAGTTAAATAAGAAATAAATCTAAATAGGTATATCAAAAATAAAAATAATAAAATAAAATAAAATCAAAAAATCTAAACTTACCAAATAAAAATTGAGAGGTTGAACTAATGATAAAAGGAAGTGAGATCCAACATGTCCATTCAAAGGATATCTTTCAGAGAACGTGATAAAATATGTTGTTTTTCATACATGACATAATTTCTTATTTCTCTTTCTCTAACGAGAAAATCAGTCGCACTATTGTCTTCCCTATATTGATGGGGATTCCGCCATCTGAAATTTATTTTATATTGATTTTTTGAATTCTTAAACAATCCTCATAAGTTAACTATCCATATAAATTTTTTTTTCAAATTAGAGGGATATAATAGTAAAGTTAATGATACAATTAATTTTAAAAATTTTAAAATACCTACTATAAGACTTAATTTATTTTATTAATCTATTATTTTGAAATTTGAAAACTTTTGGCGGTCGGTTAATTGTTGTGAAAGATTGGGAATATCATGTACATTACTTATCACAAGTTGAATCATTTAATTGATAATTTTTTTTTTTCATTTCCTGCACATATATATATATATATATATATATATATATATATTTTTTTTCGGTTGTTGTAATGCATTTTTATGAATTGTACCTTTACCTGTTGACATCTTTTTGTAGACATTGATTTTCTATGTGCAGATTATGAATGACAGAAAGGTCAAATGTGAAACTTTTTCTTCATATGCAATAGTTAGTGTATGTGAAGCTAACAAAAATGTAACACACTGTCCTATTATATGGCAACGATCATAAAAAGACTATAATTCAAACATTATTTTTCCTTACCAGTTAGAGAAGTGAAGAATATAAGATCATTAGGGCTACTAATAAGACCATGATAAAAATGCGAGTCAAGATGAGGAGAGGAAAGCGCCATGATTGCTAGTTATTTTAGGTCAATTATGCCTTGTTCATTTGAAACACCCTAAATCTTTTAGAGATTTTGTTTCCTATGTTGGCTATCGTGGTGGGTCGGGTGAAGTCCATCATTAGGAGAAGCAATGAGGAAATTATATATTGAAAAAAAGGTTAAACCAAGCAAAGGGCTTGGAGAGCTAAGGAAGCAAAGACTTGTTAGGGATCTAGGAATAATAATCATACGCACAAGCAAAATAAGCACAAAATAAGAACACCAAATATACGTGGTTCGGTCTAACACACCAAATCTACTATAACTTGGGAGAAAACAACAGGAGGAGACACGTACTCAACTCAACTCTTCTCACACTTTTCTCTCTCTCACCTTCAGCACTCTCACACTCTTCGCTCACTCACTTTCTTGCACTATTCACACAATACAAATGTTCTCATTTATAGATACATAGGATAGATAGAGAAGGAAATGAGTTATTGCGTTTTAATGGGATAAATGAGCACGTAGTATTTAATGGAATAAATAAGCACGTGGTATTTTCATTCCAGCATATGAGAGCTGGCTCCTCCTCGATCTACAGCTCATCCTTATTAAGCCATTAAATTTCATATTTATTTCTTCGTTTCCATATTTATTTAACAATCTCTCATTTTGAGACAAAGACATCATCTCAACCAGTATATAGATAAATGATGTATTCAAATTTGTCTTCAAGTATGAAGATCAATTGAAGTTGAGCACAATTTCAGCTTCTCTGTAATCACCACCTTTGTTAACATAGCTATCGGATTCCTGCTACCTTGGATTTTTTCCATTATTAACACTCCATCCTCGAACATAGATTTGATGAAATGATAATGTAATCCAATGTGTTTGGTTTTGGAATGAAATGCAAAGTTCTTTGTCAGATGTATTACACTCAGATTGTCGCTATGTAAAACATTCATCTCCTGCTTTATTTTGAACTCTGTCAACAAACCTTGAAGCCAAATCATTTCTTTAATAGCGTCACTGCTACATACTCAACTTCTGCAATGGATAGGACAACAATCTTCTGTATTTGCTGTAACGACCCGTAAAATTTCATTTAAAATTCTCTGATACCACCTGTAGTGACCTGAATATTTCATACAGCGGAAGACCTCCATACTAATTACGAAAGTAGTAAATTATCCCAGTACAACAAAAATATCATTCCCAACTTCACAATTTACATATCCCTAAAAGAATAGTCTAAATACATAAAAAACATAATTTAATTAAATATCTATTCTAAATAAAACCTTCTATCCCACCCACGCTTCCACTGCGCTACTCTGATGTATTGCACTCAGATTGTCGCTGTGCAAAACATTCCTCTCCTGCTTTATTCCGAACTCTGTCAACAAACCTTGAAGCCAAATCATTTCTTTACTAACTTCACTGCTACATACTTAACTTCTGCAATGGATAGGATAACAATCTTCTGTATTTTCTATAACGACCCGTAAAATTTCATTTAAAATTCTTTGATACCACCTATAGTGACCTGAATATTTCATACAACGGAAGACCTCCATACTAATTACCAAAGTAGAAAATTATCCCAGTACAACAAAAATATCATTCCCAACTTCACAATTTACGTATCCCTAAAAGAATAGTCTAAATACATCAAAAACATAATTTAATTAAATATCTATTCTAAATAAAACCTTCTATCCCACCCACGCTTCCACTGCACTACTCTAATTACTGTTATGCTCCTTATGGCTTCTGAAAAATATTTGATAATGATGGAGTGAGACTATAAGAACCCAACTCGAGAATTTTGAATTAAATAAATAAGAAAGGAGGAATGAAATTAAAAAGGGAAAACTAGTAGGGCTCGTTGACGAGGCTCCTTCTCTCGTTGATGAGGTCCCTTCTATAGCTCGTTGATGAAATTCAGAGCTTTGTTGATGAGAGGATGCTGAGGGATTTTTGGAAATTCTGAAATCTCAGGCTTGTCGACAAGACAACTTTGTCATCAATGAACTCCCTTTTTATGCTCATCGACGAGGACGCCATCTCGTCGACGAGTCTAGCCGGGTCCAAGTACTTACACTAATACCCTACGCAATAAACCGACCACCACCCCCCCCCCCAACACAAGGACACTAGCTCCGGTTATTTGAAGGACCTGAAAACATGTACGTACGATAGGGGTGAGACACCTCTCAATAAGGAAGAATCAAGTTATATTGGTTTGTGGCATATGAGTGTTATCATGACATATAAAAGATACACAGTTCAATACAGTTCTAGTATTTTCACAAAACAGTTCCAGTATAGTTCTCAACACCCACACACACATGATCAAGTAACCTGGTGTCGTCACACCCTTTGGCACGAAGCCGGCCCGCATTACACGGCGTCCCCAGCACATGGTGTAGCCCCAGGCTCCCATGGCATCGTATCGGTACAACTGGTGGATCCACACCCTTCAATGATCAGCCAGTAAGAGGCGATATTCCACGCACTCGGATATAGAGTCAGACACTCTTGCCACTGGCAGGTGGTATTTCACACCCTCTGATATAGAATCGGACACTCTTGCCACTGGTAGGTGGTATTTCACACTCTCGGATATAGAATCGGATACTCTTGCCACTCGCAAGTGGTATTTCAAACCCTAGGATATAGAGCTAGACACTCTTTCACAACCTCGAACAATTCAGAACACACGTTCCTATATCTCATTTCAGCAAATCACAACTCATGCATATTCATATAATAGTTCATTCCACACTCATTTAGTAATCTCAAAATCATGATTTTCAAAATACAGTTTAAACAAGTCAAGGCACGGCCATCTCTATAACACAGTATATAACACAATATATCTACGATTTTCTAACAAAACCAGAGATGCAACCCGATGCCCCATAACACACATAGGATCGTGAACTATAGTTTTACCAAATCTGATTTTGAAAATAACCGATATAAACAGAATCCCCTTACCTTTCACCGAAAATTCAAACCCAAACTCTACGGCTCCTAAATAGCGAACTGAGTTCTCAAAACCTATAAATCATAGTACAATACATACTTACAATTACATTCTTTATAGGTCTACCAAAACAAAAATGAAAACCCAGTCTTACCTTGATTTTTGGGTCAAAACCTGAAAACCCTCAAAATGGAGATCCGTTAAACAAATCATGAAGAGAATCCTTCCCTGATCCTCGTAGTAACGTCGAATCGTCAATTCTAACAACAAATGACGAAGAAATCTAGAGAAAGAGAGTGTTCCCGCTAAAGAGAGAGAGAGGGAGAGTTTTGGCTTTCTTAGCCAAGAAGCAATGAAATAGGATATTTATAGCACCTTTGACTTAACCAACCTCATCGACTAGGCAGCGTCTTCGTCGACAAATCAACTAAGAAAGTTTATCGACGTAGTGATGACCTCGTTGACGAGCCTGAGATTTTTGATTTTCCTAAAACCTCTCGACTTATCTTCGTCGACAAGCCTTTGCATTTCATCACCGAACAATAGAAGGGTCTTCGTCGATGAACTTTAGCTTCGTCGACGAAGCTTGCTCAATTTACTGTTTTATCCTTTTCTTACTTATTTATTCCCTATCCCATGGATCGGGTTCTTACAACCTCTCATCCTTACAAAAATTTCATCCTCGAAAATTTTAATCTCTCATTTACTAACTCATTCACACAACCAAATACACATACTCGACTCCGGGAAGAACCGGTGGCCACTTACAACGCAGCCCCATCACAATTCATACATACCCTCACTTATGGCTAAGGAATATCGTGGTTACATAAATAAACCGTCTTGAGAGTTCACAATAACACACACTCCCAGAGATTAACCACCTATCACAATACAATAGTAGAGTAATACACACATACTCACTAATTCTACTATCAAACCACAACTCAGAACAACTGTGGATACTTCCGGCATATCTCCACTTCCAATTCCTAAGAAGCTTCCTCAATCTCGTGATTCTGCGACAATATCTTTACTAACGGTATATCCTTGGTACATAGTTTCTGAACTTTATCGTCCAGAATATGAACGGGCACCTCCTCGTACTCTAAAGTATCCCCAATTTCTAAGTTCTCATAACTAATAACATGCAATGGATCCGGTACGTACCTACTCAACATGGATATGTGAAATACATCGTGGATCCTCGAGAGTGCTGAGGGTAATGCAATCCTGTAGGCTACCAGACCCACTGGCTTAAGAACCTCGAATGGTACGATATACTTCAGGCTCAGCTTGCCATTCTTCCCAAATCTCATCACCTCTTTCATTGGAGCAACCCTCGAGAATATCTTACCCCCCACTTCGAATTCCAACTCACGGAGGCGAACATCCGCGTAACTCTTCTTCTGAATCTGAGCCGATTTAATCCTATCTCGGATCAAACCCACCTTCTCTAACGCCTGCTGCACGAGTTCAAGTCCTAACACCTAACGTTCACCCACCTCATCCTAATACAAAGGAAACCGACACCTCTAACCATATAGAGCCTCGAATGGTGCTATCTCGATACTGGCCTGGAAGCTATTGCTATAAATGAACTTTACTAGTGGCATAAACTGCATCCAACCACCACCGAAGTCTAACAAACACGCCCATAACATATCCTCCAAGATCTATATTATTCTCTCTGACTATCTATCAGTCTAGGGGTGGAACGCTGTACTGAAAGTAAGCTTCATCCCTAATGCTTCCTGCAAGCTCCTTCAAAAAAGAGAGATAAATCTCGGGCCTCGATTTGACACAATGGACACTGGTACCCCATGCATTATAAGTATCTCATGCACGTACAAGTCCGCTAGCCTACTCAAGGAATAGTTAAATTTCATCAATATAAAGTGAGCATATTTCGTCAACCTGTCCACGATCACCCAAATGGCATTATGCCCGTGAAGCGCTGGCGGCAATCCAGTCACAAAATCCATGGAAATATGCTCTCATTTCCACTCCGAAATAGCTAAAGGCAATAACAACCCTGCCGGCCTCTGATGTTTAGTTTTCACCTGCTAACATGTTAGATACTGCTCCACGAACTGAGCAATCTCCCTTTTCATACCACTTCACCAGAAGGTCTCGCGCAAATCCCGATACGTCTTCATGCTACTTGGATGTACCGTATACAAAGAACGATGCGCTTCCTCTAGAATCATCCTTCTGATCTCATCGTCATTTGGAACACACAACCTGGTTCCAAATCTCAACACACCTCCCTCAGAGATGTCAAAATCCACAGCTAACCCCTTCTGCATTTTCCCCACAATCTCAACTAACTCAGCATCATTAGCCTACGCGACTTTAATATGCTCAAACAAAGTCGGCTAGATCACCAAGCTAGCAATGGAAGCCTGATGATCACCGGACACCAACTCTATGCCAAGGCTTTCCATATTTCGTCTGATATGATGCTGAGTCACAACTGCAGATACTGCCGTATGTTTCGACTTCTGACTCAACGCATCAGTTACCACATTGGCTCTCCCTAGGTGATAACTGATGGTGCAATCGTAGTCCTTGATCAGCTCAAGCCACCTTCTCTGCCTTATGTTCAACTCTTTATACGTGAAAAAGTACTTAAGGTTTTTGTGATCAGTGAAAATCTCACGCTGTACACCATACAGATAGTGTCTTTAGATCTTCAGTGGATAAACTACATCAACCAATTCTAGATCATGCGTAGGGTAATTCTTCTCGTATTCCTTGAGTTTCTGTGAAGCATAAACTATTACCTTGCCCTGTTGCATAAGCACGCATCCCAAACCATTCAAAGATGCATCGCTATAAATCACAAAACCACCATCACCAAAACGAATGGTCAAGACTGGAGTAGTAACCAATCGTTGTTTCAACTCCTGGAAACACCGCTTGCAATCTTCAGTCCAATCAAACTTCACCCCTTTCCTGGTCAATCACATCAGAGGCCCAGAAAACTTAGAGAATCCCTTCACGAACTGATGATAATAACCCGCCAGTCTTAGGAAACTCTGAACCTCATGCACACTCTTAAATCTCACCCAGTCGATCACGACTTCAATCTTGCTTGGATCAACCAAGATACCGCCCTTAGACACCACATGGCCTAAAAATGCAATCTGATTCAACCAGAACTCATACTTTTTCAGCTTGACAAACAACTTCCTCTCTCGTAGAATTCGTAGCACCAACCTCAGATGATTTTCATGCTCTTCTGGACTCCTCAAATATACCAAAATGTCATTGATAAATACTACTACAAACTAATCCAGGTACTCATGGAAAACCCTATTCATCAGATCCATGAACACTGTGGAGCATTCGTTAACCCAAAAGGCATAACTAAATACTCGTAGTTGTCGTATCAGGTTCGGAAAGCAGTCTTCGCAACATCCTCAGATCTAACCCTCACCTGACAATACCTTGACCATAGGTCGATCTTCGAAAATACCTTCGTCCCCTGTAGTTGGTCAAAAAGATCATTGATACGAGGCAATGGGTAATGATTCTTCACAGTCACCTTATTGATCTTATGGTAATCAATGTACATGCACACTGACCTATCCTTCTTCTTCACAAACAAAACTAGAGCTCCCCAGGGCGAAACGCTAGGTTGGATAGAGCCTTTGTCCAGTAATTCTTGCAATTACTCCTTTAACTTCTAAAGTTTCGCTGGAGCCATCCAGTATGGAGCTTTAGAGATCGGTGTCTGACTCGTTCTGAGTTATGCTTCCAAGTGCAGAAGTGTCAAGTTGTATCAAGGATGAGTCCAGGATCGTATTCCACAGGGACCACTGAGTATCAAAGTATTTGCGAAAATTTAGTGAAATCCTGTTGCTGTAAAATGTAAGTTGAAAATATTTTTGGTCTTTTGTGATTTTAAAAATAGTAAACAAAGAGAGAGAAGCTTGAGTAAACTATCAAAATGAAACTGAAATTTTATCAATTTTTCAAAAATGTAAATCTAATAACGCAACCAAAACTAAACAGATTAACTGAAGCAATTTACCAAATACTCGGGTTACGGGTTCAATGTCTGTTTGCTTCCACCGTTTACTAATTTCCTAGGCCTTACTCCTTTTCTTGTTAATCCAATCAAAGCATTAATAAGATGAAATTTTATTACTAACGATCGAGTAAATTGGCCACATCCAAACGGAAGAAAATAAAAACTCTTATTACGCATCAACCGAATTTTATGCAAAAATAAGTTGATTAAAATCCTAGATTAATTCAAGGTTTTGATGTGCCCAACATCAACAACAAAACAAGAAATAAGAGCCAGCGATTTATCAACGATGCCTTAAATTTTTGGTTTCAACCAAATAAAAGTTTAACAATAATATTTTAGGGAAACTAACAAACCATGGAAAGCAAATGACTTTGACCCACAATCCAAGTTACCGAACTTAGCCACTCATGCTTACAATACACACTTTTCGGGTTAAATTAATTCCATGGTGCCTCATTGCATCAATAAAACAAAAGACCATAAGAAAAATACAAACTTTGATAAAACCAAACCTAATCTAAATTGAGCTTCAACAAAAAAAATAAGAATAAATCTTGAACAAAAAAAATCACAACTAATTTAATTTTCCAAAGGCAAAAACAACTTAACAATTATATAAAATCTAAAATAAACCTTAATACTAATTTAACCATGACCAACTTTCAATACAAAAAAAAGTAAATTAATAAATAAATAAAAGAAAGAGATAGAAAAAAAAGAGAGAGAGATAGAGAAAGAGAATAGAGGAGCCTGGAAGAGTGCTCAGGTCTGTTGTGGTTGTGTAGGAGGCTGCTGTGCTCTGCTCGAGTCTGCTGAAATGGCTGGCCGGAGAAGTTGCAGAGGCTGGAGGGAGTTTGGAGTGGAGCAGAGCAAAGGAAATCGGCTGGAGCTGCTACTCTAGTTGTTGGAACAAGGTTAGCCTGCTGTGGAGAAGCTGCTGCAGATCTGGAGAGTTGCAGCGTGGCCGGAGCTGTGCAGCAGGGAAGAGGAGAGGCTGGGGCTGGTGTTGCTGGAGGTGTAGCAGCAAGGGGACAAGGGAAAACAGAGCTGAGACGAGAGAGAGAGAGAGAGAGAGAGAGAGCAGAGGGCAGGGGAAAGAAGCAAAGAGGAGAGAAGCAAGAAGAAGAAGAAGAAGAAGAAGAAGAAGAGGAAGAGAAGGATGCGGCTGGGGCAGCGCCCAACAGGAAAGAGAAAGGAAAAAAAAAGAATAAAAAGGGGAGATGGGAAACACAGCCCTAAGACCCAATCGCCAGACTTGACCCAGCTGCATGGCCGGGTCAAATCAAAGCCCATTTAATATATATTCTTTCTTTTTTTTTCTTTTTCATTTTTTTGTTCTCTGTTCACCACAAATTTGACTCTTCTGGAGCCTATTTCTCACAAAATGCAAAACATAAAAGTTGTAGATAATCCTTTCCTATTTCTTTAGAAATTTGAATTGTCTCGATCGGAGCTCGGATGGAAAAGTTATGCATGAAATACGAACAGGTGTCGGTTTTGGTTTCTGAGATTTTTCCTGCGACAAAAAATTACCAAAACTTCATAAATAATGCAATAAAATTCAAGAATGATGATTTTGGCACATTATTAAAATATTGGACAATTTTGGACATTTAATTAAAAATATAAACCGTAAAGCCCAGTTTAAGATGCCCAATTACACAGTTTTGACGCGTAATCAGTGTCTTTCCAAGCAGCAACTCGATCGCAAACTCCACCTCACGATCCAGAGGTAAACAAGGTAAGTCTTCTAGAAACATATCTGGGAACTCATTAACCACTCGAATATCCTCAAGCTTCAACTCATCCCGAGGTGGTTCCTTCACGCAAGTTAGGTACCCCCTGACATCTATCCAATAGTAGCTTCCTTGCCTGTAATGTCGATAGAACATGTGGCATCGAACGCACACATGATCTTACAAACTCGTACTCTAGCTCCCCAGGTGGTTTGAACACTACTACCTTTCCACGATATTCAATCACAGCATAACTGAAGGATAACCAATCCATCCCTAGTATGACATCGAACCCAGACATGTCGTATACCACAAGATTCGCCGATAACAGCTTTCCCTGAATTTCCACTAGGCTGCTCTAACATCCTCCTACAAGACATTACACTCCTAGATGGTGTAGTTATAGATAGACCCCAATTCATAATTGGGTCTCAACCCCACACAGCTTTACAAAGTTCACAGATACAAAAGAATGAGTTGTCCCCGAATCAAATAAAACAATAGCTCTATTTGAAAGCAATAATAAGATACCTGTTACTACATTCCCTGCACGATCAGCATCCGCTGGAGTAAGAGAATATACCCTCGCCGGAGCTGTGTTTGCCTGGATGGTTCCCGAGGTATCTGATTACTACCCCTATTCACACTGGATACATGTATGTCTCTCTTCGGTGCGTGACATTCACGAGCCCCGTGGCCTAGCTTGCACAATTGTAACAGTTTCCCCTAAATGACTGACACTCACCCTCATGCCACTTGTGGCACCTGCTACAATGATCACACGACTGATCCATCTGAGAACCCTGACGCTCAATATTATGACAGCAACCCGAGCCCTTGTTCTTCCTCTTCCATGATACCTGACTAGAACCTGATGGCACTGGCCTCTTCTTCGGTTCCTGATCCACCTCATCCTCTCGAATGCCGGTCTCGATCACAGTAGCCTTATCCACCAAAATCGAAAACTCACGGATCTACAACATACCCACTAATTTGCGGATGTCTTTCCTCAATCCCTTCTCGAACCTCCGAGCCTTCTCATACTCGTTCAAGATCCAGCATTGTGCGAAATGGGATAGCTCTATATATTGAGCAGCATACCCCTGTGTCACGGTTCGACTATTTTCACACCATTGTGAAGGTTCATGCGGCGTTAGCTAAAGCACTCTTGTTTAACTAGCCAGCCTATTGTTTACCCACATTCACCTACGAAGCACTTTCATTAGCATTCGTTCAAATAGCAGCGGAAACAGTAATCAATTCATGAAAGTTGTGGCAAGCAAGCAGTAGACATTGAAGCAAACATAATTCATTAACAAATCCTCTGTTGACATGGTGTACTTAGCGAAGAAGGCAAGTAGGCTAAGCACGTTGACAATTGCTAGTGAGTTTTTACAATGACTGATGAACACTCACCCTCCCTAAAGAGCTTTCTGGGCTATTCTCACTCTGGCACTAGGAAACATCAAAGTGACCGAGGAGTCATACTGCCTTATTTGGCTTACAATGAAATAAATACTGGAAAATAACCCTACACTAGTATTTACATGATGGAAGCCCATCCTAAACACACGAGGCAAGCGGTCACAGGAGAGCATAGTGCCCTGAACAAGCTTAGCTCGTGACATTCTCCCCCACTTATGCGGTCGACGTCCTCGTGGACTTTGACGCTAGGTACACTTCGAATTTGTCCACGAACAATTGCATATATTCCGTAGAAACCCAACTAATTTCTTCATCACCAAGGCCTTTCCACTTCACTAAGAATTCTTGCCACTTCTTCCTTGAGGATGTGAACTCTCTATCTGCAAGGATATCTTTAACTTCACGTTTGTCAAGTTGAACTGTACTCACTACTGCTCTAGCTGACTGATTTCTGCTCAAATCATCGGTGTCGGCGTTGTACGGCTTGAGGCAGTTGATGTGAAACACGGGATGCACTTTCATCCAAGTCGGAGGATCAATTTTGTAGGAGACCTTCCTGACTTTAGCCAAGATAGGGACTAGTCCTTTATATTTGCGAAGTAGTCTCCTATCTCGTCCTCGTAGTGACCTGACCTATTCAGGATTGAGCTTAACAAGCACCAATTCACTTACGTTGAAGTTTTGTGGTCTTCTCCTCTGATCTGCCCACTTCTTCATCCGCTTAGTAGCTTTCTCTAGGTAGGCTCGGGCAATCTCAGCATTCTGTTTCCATTCTTTGGTAAAGATGTACGCCCTGAGACTCTTTCCTCTGTACGGCTCATCCACTGTGTGAGGTAACAGTGGCTGCTGGCCTGTAACAAGCTCAAAAGGACTCTTGTTGGTTGTGGAACACTTTTGGGCATTGAAACGGAACTCAGCCACATCAAGTAGTTGCACCCAATTCTTCTGGTTGGCGTTGACAAAGTGGTGCAAGTACTCTTCAAGTAGCCCATTGAATCTCTCTATCTATCCATTTGTCTATGGGTGATAACTCGAAGAGATTTCAAGTTGTAAATCGAGAATTTTGGAAAGTTCTGTCCAGAAGTTACTAGTGAATCTTAAGTCTCGGTCACTAAAAATGTCTCGGGGAACGCCCCAATATTTCACAATATTTTTGAAAAACAACTGTGCTGTCTCCTCTTCCGAATAGTACTTTGGTGTGGCTATAAATGTACCATACTTCAAAAATCTGTCTACAATAACAAGTATAGACCCTGCATCTCCCACTCTGGGCAGGTTGGTGATGAAGTCCAATGAGAGACTTTCCCATGGTTTGGACGGTACTGGTAGGGGCTTCAACAGCCCTGCAATTTTACTCTACTCCACCATGTCTTGTTGGCAAGTGAGAAAAGTTCGGGTATAATCGACCATATCATCATGCATGTGCGGCCAATAGTACCCCTGCTTCAGTAAGGCCAAAGTGCGCTGCCATCCTAGATGCCCGGCCCACATGGTATCGTGACATTCCTTCAACAATGTCTTCCTTAGATCACCAACTCGTGGCACAAAGAGCTGGTTACCATAGGTCATCAGTAATCCATCTTCCATCCAGAACTGTCGTGCCTTCGCTTCCTTGGTAAGCTTCGTTAAGTTCTGCTCAACTAGATCTTTGGCTAAGTTCTCCTTGATGCGCTCCCGCATCGTTGTGGTAACAGTACTCAAAGTCAAGTGTGTTACCATTTGTAAGGCTGCCAGGTTGGCCTTTCTACTCAGTGCATCCATGACTTGGTTCAATCGCCCTGCCTTGTTTTTAAAGGAAAATCAAATTCTGCCAAGAATTCCTGCCATCGGCCCTGCTTGGGTGTTAGCTTTGGCTGTGTGAAGAAATGACTAACACCTGAGTTATCTGTTTTCACCACAAACCTTGACCTAAGCAAGTAATGCCTCCACACATGGAGACAATGTATCACCACTAGCATCTCTTTCTTTTGAGCTGTGTACTTCCGCTCTGCTTCATTATGCTTATGGCTTTTGTACGCAACAGGGTGCCCTTCCTGTAACAAGACTCCTCCAAGGGCGAAGTATGATGCATTTGTTTGTATCTTAAAGGGTTTCATGACATTTGGAAGAGCAAGTATCAAATCTCTCATCATGGCATCCTTCAAGTCATCAAAGGCTCCCTGGCACTCTTCTTTCCAGTTCCACCCATGACCCTTCTTCAGTAGTTCTGTCATAGGAGCCGTTCTCTGTGAATACCCCTCTACGAACTTCCTGTAGTAGTTGGCAAGGCCAAGAAAGGAACGCAACTCCTTCACAGTTGTTGGAATCTTCCATTCTTGAATTGCCCTTACCTTCTCCATATCCATCCTAATATGACCTTGTTCAATCACATAACCAAGGAATTTGATGCTCTGCTGAGCGAAAGAGCACTTTTCTTTCTTCACATACAGACTGTTCCCCTTTCAGCTTGTCAAACACCTTCCGCAGATGCTCTTTATGTTCCTCCAGAGTGGAACTGTAGACAACAATATCATCCAGGTACACTACGATCAATTTGTCAAGGTACTTACAAAAAACCTGGTTCATCAAGGTACAGAATGTCGCAGGCGCATTCGTCAACTTGAATGACATCACCAAGAATTCATATGCCCCATACCGTGTCACACAAGTAGTCTTCGACTCATCCCCATCAGCAATTCTCACCTGATAGTAGCCTGACCTCAAGTCAAGTTTAGTGAAGTACTTGGCATGACTCAACTGATCCAACAAATTAGCAATCAACGAAATAGGATACTTGTTGTGCACTGCCACCTTGTTGAGTGCGCGGTGGTCTACACACATTCGCATGCTCCCATCATGTTTCTTTTGAAACAGCACCGGTGCTCCAAATGGTGCTTTGGAAGGGCGAACATATCCCGCTTCCAATAACTCATCAAGTTGCTTCCTCAACTTTGCTAACTCTGGAGGCGCCATCCGATGTGGCCCTTTTGCAGTTGGTTTCACTTCTAGAAACAACTCGATCTCATGCTCCACACCTCTTAATGGAGGTAATTCGTGAGGCAACTTATCCGGCATCACCTCCTTATACTCATCCAACACCGCTTGAATGGTCGTAGGCACCAGCTCTTTGCCTATTTCTTCATCTACCACCACCATGGCTAGATATGTCTACTCTGCGTTTCTCAAACCTTTCTTGAGTTGCATGGCTGAAAGGAACTTCCCATCGTCTCCTGTTGTTGCAACAACTTGCACCATGCACGGGTAGAGGTGAGCATAATTCGGGGAAAACCGAATTAACCGAATTAACCGACCGAAATTGGTCGATTTGGTTCGGTTAAAAAAATCGGTTCGGTCGGTTCGGTTATGCATTTCAATTTTTCGGGGAATTGGGTTTCGGTTCGGTGAATAGAAAATATTAATTCGGTTAACCGATTACCCGAATTAATAATTAATTAAATTTTAAATTTAAATTAGTAAATAAAAATCCTGTTATTCTATTATCTATATTTCTAATTTTCCATTCCCTCTCACAGTCTCACTCCCAGTCTCACACTCTCAGACCCTCAGTGCTCTCAGAAGTCAGAAGGCCCTCCCTCTGTCCCTCATTGTCCCTCCCTCGCTCACCCGAGCTCAATCCACCACAGGTCGCACTTCGCACCACCATCTTCACGTGACGGCGATGCTATCGCCTGCGCCCATCGCCATCGTCGTCGCTGGCAGAGCAGTTCGCGCACAGAGCAGTTCATCGAGAACCACCCCGGCTCCTCCTCACTGGCATCAAGCTCACCCGAGCCCAATCGTCTCCCTAACCAACCACCTTTCCTCCACATCAATCTCCACTTCTCAGTTCTCCGGTTCTCCCTCTTCGCAAATCGCCTCTTCCTGGCTTCGCCTGAGCCCCTCTTCCAGTCTTCCCAGTTCGTGACCCGTCCCGATCCCGAATCTCTTTGATCAGCTCTTCCCTCGCGTGGGCGTGGTGATGGATCTACACTCAAGACTTCAAGGCTTCAACCTTCCCCCACCTTCCCTTGTTTCAGTTTGGATATAGATACACATACAGTGATACACCTTCCCTCCTTCCTAGTTTTGGTTAAAATGGTTAACCGAATTACCCAAAAAATAAATTCGGTCGGGTTCGGTTCGGTTCAGTCAAACGGTTCGGTCAACAGTATTTTTTAACTTAAATTTTTGGTTAATTCGGTTAATTAACCTAATTTGGCCGAACCGACTGTTTGCTCACCCCTATGCACGGGTGATCTCCCATCAGACATAAGGAACCAGCCGAAGGCTGCAGCACTGCCTTCATTCCCCTTAGGAACTCCATCCCCAAAATGACTGGAAAGTCATCCAATGGAACTGCTATGAAATTCACATGACCTTCCCACTGCCCAAGTTTCACAGTAACTTGTTTGGCTACTCCCAAAGTAGGTTGGGCTACAGAATTAACTGCTTTCATGTGTCTTGTATCCTTCTCTAAGGATAAGTTGAGTCTCTAAGCTCTCGGTTGCAAAACAAAGTTATGGATAGCCCCGGTATCCACCATAGCGCGGGTGCTCTTCCTATTGATTCTCAAGTCCACAAACATTAGCCCTCTGGCTCGTGCAACATTTGGGGCTTTTTCTTGCTTTTCTAATGCCCTCACCTGCTACATTGCACCCATCCTTGGGGTCTCATCTTCTTCCTCATCATCTTCCACTGCCTGTTCGGCAATGGAAGTCTGTAAAGCATTAAGTGTTGCTTTGTGAGGACACTCAAAAACTCTATGAGGACCTCGACACAAGAAACACTTAAGTTTACCCTTTCCCTTGGGTGTGTTGAACCCTCAAGATGACGAAGCTTCCTTTGAGGTTGATGCTTTATAGTCGGCTCCCCCACTCTTGGGTTTGCCTTTCTTGAAAGACTTAACACTATTTCCCTCTCTGCCAAACCCTTTGGACGAAGTGGTATTGTAACAACCTGGGATTTTTGCATAGGGTCTCGTCGACGAATATAGGGGATTTGTCAACGAGCACATAAGGGACCTCGTCAATGAAGCCACGTCTCATCGACGAGAAAATACTGAGAGAGGCTTTAGGGCAACTTGAAATTCGTCGAGGAGGGAGGAAGTTCGTTAACGAAATTATTGAAGAACTCGTCGACGAGGTGACGTGTCTCTTCAACGAATCTGGCCCTATAAATAGTGAAAAACTCAAATTTTTATCTAATTTCAGCGTTCCTCTCTCTCTCCTTTCTCTCTCTCATACAGTCTCTCTCACTTCTCTTCTCGTCTCAGACCCGTTTCTTGCCGGATCGAAAATATGAGGCTACCACGACGCTCCTGGTAAAGTTCTTTGCAAGTCTACCAGAGCTGATCGTTGGGAAAGTTGGTTTGGATTTCATCCCAATCTCAGGGTAAGACATTTTATTTAGTATTTGTCTTTCCCTCGATTATGAGAAATGTTGTAGGTAAGAAAATACTGATATTTTGTTATGGAGGATTTTGTTTTTAGGATATTGAGCTAGGAACCCTACGGGTATAGAGCTAAAATTTTATTGGGGCTTTTCAGAGTTAAGGTAAAGGAAATATGCAATGCTAGGAGTTTTATAATGATATAAGAAATTTCATAGACACATATATATACCAGTTTATTATACAGTTTTTACAGAATATGAGTTTAAATACTTGTGTGGCTTGAGTAGATTTTCATGTGATGAAGAACTTATATGACTTTTATAATATATCATACTATACTGAATACACAGATATAGACAGTATATACAGTTCACGTAGTTTTTCCTAGTATATGGAGTTATAAAGAATATACAGATATAACTATATATTCACAGAAATTATACAAAGAGATATACATGCATATACAGCTTTTATACGAATAGTTTCATAAAACAGATACGTATATATACATATACATGTATACAGCTTTACTCAGATCAGTATATATTACAGTTTTATACAGAACAATATATATAGAGCCTTTATAGTATGCCATGTTTCTTATTACCATAATATACAGAGTATATAGACAGATATACAGAGATAGCATCAAGGTGCTATGGATACAGTATACAGAGATTACAGTATTTACAGTACATAAAGATAGCGTTATAGTAATTTTGGAAATATGATGAAAACAGTAAAAGAGTATATATGTATATATATATAGTATCAGATCCCTGAGGAAAGAATATAGACAGATACAGATAAAGAATACAGAGCATAGTACCGTTGTTAGATATAGATAGAGTGCAACCACATATCTCAAATAGTGTGTGGGTACCGTCAGCCGTGCTCGAAGAGTATGCAGCTCCCCAATTCACTGGGTGGAGGGGGCCGGTTTGATGAGGTAGCAGCTAGTCCCGAGCCTAGGAGTGGATGCAGTTTGGCCGAGCTGAGGTAGTGTAGAGAGTATTGACTTATCTAGAGGGCCGACCAGATGAAGTCTTGCCTACGGGCCGCACAACCCTGTCATGAAGGGTCAAATCATGACGTACAAAGTTCTAGGGATAAAGCACAGTTATGTGTATGTATACCGCTTTACAATATATGATGAGTATAGTATGATAATAGCAGTATGAAAAATTGAAATCACAGATGATACAATTATGTTTGAAATTGTGAAAAGAAAGATATGTTTTACAAATTTATTATTGTACCACAGTTCAGTTATTATTTAAACGGTATTCTTAACTTAGTTGCTGGTATTCTTAACTTAGTTGCCACACACTAGTAATAACATATTTCCACTTACTGAGCATCGACTCACCCCATTACATTACCATTTTTCAGGTGAAACAACTAGGCAAGCAGATCAAGCTCACAAATAGAGAGTATTTTGATTACCCTAGTTATAGGGTGAGTTTTTGACAGAATTTTGTATTTTCGAGGTAGATGATGCTAGAGGGATTTGTTTTGTATAGCTATGGTTGATATATAGTGGGTTCTGGTATTGTATAGTATTTACATATACATATGGTTATGTGATTTGTGTTCCGCTACTTAGGTATGAATGTAGATACACATATATAGAAAAAAAAATGGTGAGAATTTTTAGGATGTTACATTTTGGTATCAAAGCAAAGGGCTAGTTACCCCGATCCCCGGGAACTCTCGCTTATGAATAATTGTGGCGAAGTAAGACTCTCCGCCTGGGGGCTTGCTGAATTGAGGGATGGCGATACGTAATGCCTCAATCTCAGTGAGTGCTCTGATAGGTACCCGTTGTTGCCACAGGCACAAGGCCCAAAAGGTTAAGTGACAAAGCCCGAAAGGGGGACGTTACATTTTGGTATCAGAGCCTAGGTTGCTAGGTTTTGTAGACTCTGGAGTGCATTTGAAAACAATACCAGAATATAGGAAAAATATTTGAGGTTTTATTATGTGATTTGGATACAAGATTTCGTGGTAGTTTATGTGTTTTTCCTGGGGTGACGATTTCAGGAAAACCATGATAAACTATCGATGAGTCATGTGTTTGGGTTGTAGGAGTGGATTTTGGGGTTAGGATCCAGAGGGATGGTTAATAGAGAATTTGGAGTTTTAGTTGAATAAGTTGGGTATGTAGGGAAATAGAATTCTAAAACTATGTTCTATATGTTTTCAGGATGGACTCAGGAGGCAATAGCACTCACGATAGTGGGAATGATGGTGCTGGTCCTTCTGGCGCGACAAGTGGGGATTCAAATGCTGTGCTACGTAGTGTGACTCAGTAAGTTATGGATAAGATAGCGCGGAGTTCTAGAGAGCAGGGAGGCTCATCTCCCGTTCAGGTATGCACCATAGAGAAATTTATGAAGATGAATTCGCCAACTTTTTCTGGAGCGATTGATCCTACAGTTGTGGAGAATTGGGTGCAGGAGGTAGAAAGGATTTTGATAGTAATTCATTGCACCAATGAGCAGATAGTTTTATATGCTACGTCTAGGTTGGCAGGAGAGGCTGAGAGATGGTGGGTAGCCACCAGGTTGCTGGAGGAGCAGAGGGCTATACCAGTGCCGATGACTTAGGCTTGTTTCAGGGAAGTGTTCTTCGATAAATATTACCCTGCCTCAATCAGAGAGGCACGAGTACAGGAGTTTCTGAGCCTGTCCCAGGGATCACTGACTGTCCAGCAGTATGCGGAGAGATTTATCGAGTTCTTGGGTTTCTTCCCATATATTGTTCCTGATGAAGTGAAGAAAGCTAGAATGTTTAAGAGGAACCTGAGGCGAGACATTTATAGACAGGTGACGGTACTGAGGATCCAGGATTTTGCATAGTTGGTTGACTAGGCCACTATAGCGGAGGAGAGTCTATCTAGAGAGACGGAGATACAGAGTTAGAGGAAAAGGACTGTGCCCTCGAGTTTTTAGGCGGGTCCCAGCCGAGGCCCTTGGAGAGGAGGTAGATCTAGCGAAGGCCGGAGGCAAATGGTAGAGCATAGGGGATTTTAGGGCAGACAGTTTCCCGCCATTTGTCCTAGATGCAGATGGAGACATCCTGGTGAGTACCGATTGGGGGAAAATGTTTGTTATTGATGCGGGAGGCCGAGTCATATGGTCAATTGTGTCAGATGCCGTCAAATTATGCACAGGCTCCCAGACCATTTCGAGGTGGATATCAGGCGCCCCGCGGTGGTTAGCAGAGGAACACTGCGCCAGCGAGGGTCTGCGCATTAACACCAGGAGACGCTGAGACGACTAGAGACGTGGTCATAGGTACTCTTACTGCTTTACCATATAAAATTATTGTTTTGTTTGATACAGATGCCACCTACTCTTTTATTTCGATGGGATATGTGAAAATAGTTGGAATAAAGACACAACCATTAGATGTAGAATTGTCTGTGGGTATGCCAATGGGATCTGTGATTAGATGCAAGAGGGTACTTCTAGATTTTTTAGTAAGTATTCAGGAGAGAGTGCTTTTAGCCGACCTTGTGGTCTTGGATATGCAGGGATTTGATGTGATACTAGGTATGGATTTGTTAGCTATTTATCATGCAAGTATTGATTGCCATTAGAAAGAAGTAATTTTCAGACCCCTGGGTGAGCCAGAATTTAGCTTTACAGGTTCACGCGTGCGTGCCTCGCCACAGCTAGTGTCGGCTATTCAAGTGAGGAGACTGCTACAGGGTGGTTGCCAGGGGTATGTCGCATACATAAAAGAATTGCCTGATTTGCCACTAGATCATGAGATTGAGTTCATTATTGACTTGTTGTCGAGATTTGCACCAATATCTAAAGTACTGTATCGTATGGCTTCAGTCGAGTTGAAAGAACTGAAAGATTAGCTACAGGAATTACTGGATAAGGGTTTCATTAGGCCTAGTGTGTCGCCTTAGGGAGCGCCAGTTCTATTCGTGAAAAAGAAAGATGGAACCATGAGGTGTGCATCGATTATAGGGAGATAAATAAATTGACAGCCAAGAATAAATATCCTCTCCTAGGATTGATGATTTATTTGATCAGCTCCAGGGGACCCAGGTTGTTAGCTTTAGTGCAATCCCAAAAGGGGGTGAATTGGGTATTTAAAAATTTTATCCCCTAGGTCAATCACTAATCAACAGTATTTTGCAAGCCTAAGGTCAATGTAGTGCATGTAAAATAAATCAATCCAAATATACAATGGAATTTAAACTGTAATGGAAATTTAATCAAGCATGCACAATAAAGCAGTAAAAGAGACGACACCCACAAATGTTATTGAGGTTCGGCCAAATTGCCTACGTCCTCGCCTTGGCTAACAAGCACAAGGATTACCACTATACTTGCTCACTTAAACGGGTGGAGCGGCACCTATACAAACTAGGTCAATTAACAAAGAGCTGGCCTCAACCTTTACAACCAGGTCAATTAACACAGGGCTAGCCTCAACTTACACAATCCTTACCAGGCTAGATTACCGCCCCCCTAGGCCACGCTTGGAAATACAACAATATTCTCTCAAATAGATGGTATAGAAATAGTGCTTTCACGTAAAGCAGATATGTACCCAAATACGCACGTTCACATACACATCAATAACATGGATATAGTGTAAGCTTATGGAGACTAGTTTTGTGCAATCCACACTCAATGCAATATAATCAGTAAGATGCTCAAGAGTGTTCAACATAAACAATATCTTGGAATATAAACAAGGTATTTTAATAATACATCAATATTCCAAGTAAACTAAGCAGATAATCAAACTAAGTTCAAATATATTTTCCTTAATGAAAGATGCGCTATACTAGTTTGAAGAAATACTACTTAGTTTGAAAAAATCTTTGCATGCCGAAAATCAAGCTATCGAACACTTGCAACAAAGATGCAAATATCCTAAGCTTACTTGGTTTATCCCGACACAAGATTTATAATATGCAAATCTATGGGATAAACCTAAGCTAAACTCCCCAGAAAAATTATCTCAATCACACAAACAAGTGGGAGTTTATAGCAAAGTATAACAATCACAATCACACAAGAAGAACTCTCACAATCTTAGAATATATCAAAGGAATGAAAGTTTGAGAGTATTTGGACAAAAGATGTATTTTCAAAAGAGAGGATATTTTGGCTAATCACTTTTCTAATCTCCTTTTAATCTTGCAAGTGGACTCATATTTATAGCTAGGGGTAAAAATATAACCGTTTGGGATATGATGGGAATAATTAAAAAAATCCCAAAAGATTAAAATCCAATTAGCCCGAAATAACCTTGTTTACTCGCGGTTAAACTAATTTTAACTGGGCAAGGTTCGGGTGGCTGAACCTTGGTTCGGTTGCCCGACCTGACTCAGTAAAAAAAGGTGTTCAACGCAAATTTGGTCACCCAGATGGTGCTTCGGTAGCTCGAATTAAAGTCAGTAGCATTTGTTCGTGACTTCGGGTGCCCTGTCCATTGTTCGGTGGCCCGAATCCATGTGTTCGGTCGCCCAAGTTGGTGAAATGTTTCTTTCGAGGCGTTTGGGCGCCTGAGGAAGATAAGAACATTAAAAGTTCGATCGCCCGAGAGCCCTGGTCAACTGTTGACTCGACCACATTTCGGGTGCTTGAGGAGTTTTGTACTCCAAGGGTTTGGTCACCCGAGCTCTCTCAAGTTGCTTAGAAATATTCAATTTAAGCACAGATTTAACACTCACATATATTATATGATATGTGTGTGAGTGTTGGGACCTATAGTTATACTAGGGTCTTTACTGAGGCCGTTTTGAGATAGTCTCAAAAATCCCGCGTCGATCGACCCTTAGGTCATTCAACCCCTATGGTCATTTTAAGCTTACCATATATCCAATATGCATGATGTGTAGGTAAGATAAATACAGACCACATCTTAAGTTACTATTACAAACCCATATTACAAATATTGAATTTACAATTACAAATAAAAAGGTCTTCAGGGTCTTCATGCTTTGCTTTCATGTGTCATCAATTAGTTTGCTAATATAAACCTGCACACACACTCGAAAGCCATCAAACACCTGAGTATTTGTCATTATCAAAACTGGGTGTGACCTATAAGGTCAACACAGGTTTACTCTAAAATTGATTTGCGATCAGGCTACTGTCAGGTGAAAGTTAAAGCAGAAGATATTTCGAAGACAGCATACGTACCAGGAATGGGCATTACGATTTCTTAGTGATGCCATTCGGGTTGACTAATGCACCAGTAGTATTTATGGATCTAATGAATCGGGTGTTTCATCAATATTTGGACCAGTTTGTGGTTGTATTCATTGATGGTATACTGGTCTACTCGAGGAGTTTTGAGGAGCACGATCATTATTTGAAGCTGGTGTTGCAGAGATTGAGAGAAAGGAAATTATATGCAAAATTCAAGAAATGTGAGTTATGGTTAAGGCAGGTCATTTTTCTCGGCCATGTGATCTCAGAAGCAATCGTATTAGTTGATCCAAGTAAAATAAAGGCAGTGGTGAGTTGGGAAAGGTTGGGAAATGTTCAAGAAGTCAGAAGCTTTTTGGGGTTAGTAGGTTATTACCAGCGCTTTGTGGATGGTTTCTCCAAGCTATCAGGTCCATTAACACAACTTACGAGGAAAAATGTAAAATTTGAATGGACTGATGATTGTGAGCAGAGTTTTCAAAAGTTAAAGCAGTGGTTAGTTTCAGCTCCAGTATTAGCTATTCTATCAGGGGAGGATGGTTTTGTAATATATAGTGATGCCTCTTTGAAGGGTCTTGGATGCGTGTTGATGCAGCATGACAAGGTTATTGCATATGCACGTAGGCAGCTTAAAGAATATGAGAATAATTATCCTGTCCATGATTTAGAGCTTGCTGCAGTGGTGTATGCTCTCAAGATCTGGAGGCACTACCTATATGGTGAAAAATGCGAGATTTTCATGGATCACAAGAGCTTGAAGTATTTCTTCACCCAGAAAGAGTCAAATATGAGACAAAGAAGGTGGCTAGAACTTATTAAAGACTATGATTGCACGATTAGTTACCACCCAGGAAAAGCGAATATAGTGGCAGATCCTCTGAGCAGGAAATCAGGGGTATAACAACCTGGGGAATTTTAAATTATTTTGAAATTATAAGGAAGATAAGGAAAGAAAGAATAAATTCGGAAATGGGAGGCAGCAGACATTCATCGACAAAGATTGGGCTCGTCAACAAATGTTCTTCTAGGCTCGTCGACGAGGAATTATCGAGAGGGGTTTTAATAAACTGAAATTCGTCGACGAGTTGACTGTTTCGTCGACGAATTGTGTACAAGACTCGTCAACAAATCAATGTGTCTCATTGACAAATCCCTGTGTATATAAAGTGGGGTTCCTTCATTTCAGCACAGATTTTCCTGCATGTCTTCTTCCTCTCTCTAGAATTTCGGCCATCCTCCCTTCTCTCTTCGATTTTGAGCCAGATTTCCATCGGTTCGACAATCTGAAGCCACCACGAAACTCTTGGGAGAGTTCTCTATGAATCTACTAGAGTAAATTGTCGGTGGAGCTAGTTGAGAAACCATCCCAAGTCTAGAGTAAAACTTTCTACTCAATTTTTGGCTTCTTGGCAGTTGTCGAAAATGTAGTATGCGAAGAAATACTAAAGTTTAGTTCTGGGGGATGTGGATTTCAGGGTGTTGAGTGGGGAACCCTGCAGGTGTAGGACTGATCATTTTAAGGGACTTTTCGGGAATTAGGTAAGGGGAAATATTTTATAATAGCTATTAGTAATTGTTAAAACGACAAATTTTGGGTAAAAATCCTACATATACAGGTATAATTTTCTGAACCAAATTGATATTGAAAATACTATTTTGATTATATATGTATTAAATTGGGGAAAATTTATGTGGTTGAGACCATTTTGACAATTAAATGATTATAAACATGGTGGAATGACGAACTTATTGAGATTGTGAATGTTATTTGGCTATAAATCATGTTTGGTTGAATATACTGGTTAGATTGTGAACTTTGTTTGGCTGAAAATACTAGAGGGTTGAGTATACTGTGGAAATTGTGTGGATGTGATTGATTAGTTAGGTATGTTATTGATCTGTGGTGTGGTTCATGTAAATGACGATATAACGTTGGTAGTGGTATGAGGAGATCGTTATATCGTACCTAGTATAATCGTCATATAATGTTGGCAATGGTATGAGGAGGTCGTTATATGGGCGTTTATGTTGGGAGGTAAACATTGGAAGTGGTATGAGGAGGTTGTTTACCTATTTACCATGAACAGGTTGGTTAGTTTGTCCTTTGTGGACACTGATGTTGTGTGATGATCAGTCCTGTGTGGACACTGATGTTGTGTGATGATTAGTCCTGTGTGGACTAGTCATGTGTGGACACTGATGCTGTGTGATGAATAGTCTTGTGTGGGCATATATGCGATGTGGTTTATTAGTCCTGAGTGGACGTTGTTTTTGCATGATTGCGGACCCTGTGTGGGTATGGTTGACAACTACATTGATTATCTTGTGTGAGACTTTGTGATATGTTTGGAATTGATATAGGTGTGACTTTAATTAAGTATTTTGGGTAAAGTAGATTTTTCCACCTGAGAGCTTGCTGAGGAAGGCGAGTACCCTGGTAGTTATTCATGGATACTAGGGTAGAGGGAAGCCACTTGTATGGGCGGGTGATCTTCCCCATTCTCAGTGTCTTTACTTGAATACATAACTCGAGGGCTTACTGAGAAAGGTGAGTGCCCTAGTGTTAGCACTAGAGCAGAGGGAACCTACTTGTATGGGCGGGTAGATTTCCTTATTCTTGAAAATTAACAATAAAATATTGATGGTTGTGAATATGCGAAAGGACGATAACGACGTTGATTTTGTGTGATTATGGGTATGACATCTGGGTTACTTGTGAACTGTGTGTACACTTTAGAGGGATATTTTAATTATATTATAAACACTTCAGCCACACACTGTTATAAAATATTTCTTCCTTACTGAGAAATGTCTCACCTCAACATATGTTAAATCTTTTCAGGTTATCCAGGTGATCGAGCTTAGATAGCTCCAAGGCGGGGTAGTTTTGTGAGTTAAATATAGTAGATCGGATATGTACTTAGTTTATGTTTAATATGTATTAATTCTGGATTTGTAATATGAAGAATTAGGTTGTAATTATTATGGATCAATGTATGTAAAAATAGCACTCTGGTATTTTCTATTGAAGATATTTATTATTTTCGCTACATGAATGGTATCAGAGACTCATGTCGGTCTCTTACCGCACCGGGCCCCGTGTGGCGGGTTCGGGTGCGTTACAAGGGGGACCTGTATTGGCAGCTATAGAGATTCAACACTCAATTTTGATGGATTTGGAGAGGCTTAGTATAGAATTGGTAGATAAGAGTCCTCAGGCAGTTATTGCTAGTCTAGTAGTTCAGCCTACACTATACGAGAGGATTAAAGCAGCTCGGCGTGATGATGCAGAGTTTGTAGAGGTGATAACTAGAGTGCGGGATGGTCAGGGAGAGGAGTTCAGCATATCAGATGACGGAGCTCTGCGATTCCATACTAGGCTATGTGTTCCTGCAGATACTGAGATCAGGAGAACTATATTGGAGGGGGCTCACAAATCCCTATACATGGTCCATCGCGATAGTACTAAAATGTTTAGGGACCTGCAAGAGTATTTCTAGTGGGGTGGAATGAAGAGAGAGATAGCCAAATTTATTCAGCAATGCTTGACGTGTCAGCAGGTTAAAGTTGAGCACCAGATACTGGCAGGACAGTTGCAGCCATTGTTTATTCCAGAGTGGAAATGGGATCACGTTTCGATGGACTTCGTTACGGGGTTACCACCAGTGCGACAGGGACTGAATGCGATTTGAGTGGTTGTTGATCGTCTGACGAAAACCGCTCATTTCATCCCTATTAAAATCGGTTATTCCATAAATAGACTGGCAGAGATATATGTTCAGGAGATAGTTCGTGTTCATGGAGTACCAGTGTCTATAGTCTCAGACCGAGATCCTTGGTTTACTTCAATATTCTGAAAAGTTTTCAGGAGGCTATGGGTACGCAGTTAGCTTTTAGCACTACTTTTCATCCCCAGACAGATGGTCAGACTGAAAGGACGATTCAGACACTAGAAGATATGCTTCGTGCTTGTGTGCTTGATTTTGGAGGCTGTTGGATTCAGTTTATGCTGTTAGTTGAATTTTCTTATAATAACAGCTACCAGGCTAGTATCGGCATGGCTCCATATGAGGCATTGTATGGTAGGAGATGTCGTTCTCCTCTCTTTTGGGATGAGGTAGGAGAAATGCGAGTTTTGGGTCCAGATATAGTACAATAGGCTTATGACAAAGTCTGATTAATTAGAGAAAGATTCAGTACAGTACAGAGTCGGTAGAAAAGCTACGTAGATACTCACCGCCGAGAGTTAGAATTTGACGTAGGAGATCGAGTATTTTTGAAAAGAGCTCCTCTGAAAGGAGTTATGAGGTTTGGAAAGAAGGGCAAGTTGAGCCCTAGGTATATTGGCCTTTTTTAAATACTTGAGAGAATAGGGTCGGTTGCCTATAAGCTAGCTTTGCCGCCAGCTTTGGCTTGAATTCATGACGTGTTTCATGTTGCCATGTTAAGGAAATACGTCCCAGACCCATCCCACATCATTAGCTATGCAGAGATAGAGCTTAAGGATTCATTGGCATATGAAGAAGTACCAGTATAGATTTTGGATAGAAAGGTTCAGACTTTACGCACTAAAGAAATACAATTAGTTAAGGTTTTGTAGAAGAATCACGCCATAGAAGAAGCTTCTTGGGAACTTGAGAAGCAGATTAAACAGAAATACCCGCAGTTGTTCCAAGAGGTATAGAGGTAATCAGGTAAAGTACAATAGTTAGATAAGTTTCTTTTGCAGATACATGTATGGATTTAGTTAGTAGATAGTTTTTAGTTTTATATGTGTAATTTCCCATAACATAAATGTAACCACGGTATTCCTCCGCCACAAGTGAGGGCAGGAAATAAAATAAGTAGACCTTTTTTCCTTTACGAAATGATGGAGTGTATAGATGGGGATCCAGATACTCAATTTCGAGGACGAAATTTTATAAGGAGGGGAGAATGTAACAACCCGAGATTTTTGCACAGGGTCTCATCAACGAATACAGGGGATTCGTTGACAAGTGCATAAGGGACCTCGTCGACGAAGCCACGTCTCGTCGACGAGAAAATAACGAGAGAGGCTTTGGGGCAACCTGAAATTCATCGATTAGGGAGGAAGTTCGTTGACGAAATTATTGAAGAACTCATCGACGAGGTAACGTGTCTTGTCGACGAATCTGGCCCTATAAATAGTGAAAAACTTGGATTTTTATCTAATTTCAGTGTTCCTCTTTTTCTCCTCTCTCTCTCTCATACGGTCTCTCTCACTTCTCTCCTCGTTTCCAGGCCCGTTTCCCATTGGATCGAAAATTTGAGGCTACCACGATACTCCTGACAAAGTTCTCTGCAAGTCTGCTGGAGCTGATCGTTGGGAAAGTTGGTTTGGATTTCGTCCCAATCTCAGGGTAAGACATTTTATTCAGTATTTGTCTTTCCCTTAGTTATGAGAAATGTTGTAGGTAAGAAAATAATGATATTTTGTTCTGGAGGATTTTGTTTTTAGGATGTTGAGTTAGGAACCTTGTGGGTATAGAGCCATAATTTTATTAGGGCTTTTCAGAGTTAAGGTAAGGGAAATATGCTATGCTAGGAGTTTTATAATGATATAAGAAATTTTATAGACACATATATATACCAGTTTATTATACAGTTTTTACAGAATATAAGTTTAAATACTTGTGTGGCCTAAGTAGATTTTCATGTGATGAAGAACTTATATGGCTTTTATAATATATCATACTATATTGAATACAGATATAGAATATATACAGTTTACGTAGTTTTTCCCAGTATATAAGTTATAAAGAATATACAGATATAGCTATATATTCACAGAAATTATACAGAGAGATATACATGCATATACATCTTTTATACGAATAGTTTAATGAAACAGATACGTATATATATATACATTTAGATATACATGTATACAACTTTACTCAGATCAGTATATATTACAATTTTATACAGAACAGTATATATAACATTTACAGTATACCACGTTTCCTATTACCATAACATACAGAGTATATCAACAGATATACAAAGATAGCATCAAGATGCTATAGATACAGTATACAGAGATTACAGTATTTACAGTACAGAAAGATAGCGTTATGGTAATTTTGGAAACATGATAAAAACAGTAAAAGAGTATATATGCATATATATAGTATCAAATCCCTGAGGAAAGAATATAGACAAATGCAGATAAAGAATACAGAGATGAAAAATTGTGATGAGTATAGTATTTACAGTATATGATGAATATAGTATGATAATAGTAGTATGAAAAATACAAAACACAGATGATACAGTTATGTTTTAAATTTTGAAAAGAAAGATATGTCTTACAGATTTATTATTGTACCACAGTTCAGTTGTTATTTAAATGGTATTCTTAACTTAGTTGTTACACACTAGAAATAATATATTTCCACTTACTAAGTGTCGACTCATCCCATTACATTACCATTTTTCAGGTGAGACAGTTGGACAAGCAGATCAGGCTCGCGGATAGAGAGTATTTTGATTATGCTGGTTATAGGGTGAGTTTTTGATAGAGTTTTGTATTTTCGAGGTATATGATACTGGAGGGATTTGTTTTGTATGGCTATGGTCGATATATACTGGGTTCTGGTATTGTATAGTATTTACATATATATATATATATATATATATATATGGTTATGTGATTTGTGTTCCGCTTCTTAGGTGTGGATGTAGATACACATATATAGAAAAAAAAAATGGTGAGAATTTTGAGGATGTTAAATTTTGGTATCAAAGCAAAGGGCTAGTTACCCCGATCCCTGGGAATTCTCGTTTATGAATGATTGTGGCGAAGTAAGACTTTCTGCCCGAGGGCTTGCTGAATTGAGGGACAGCGATACGTAACGCCTCAATCTCAGTGAGTGCTCTGATAGGTATCCGTTGTTGCCACGAGCGCAAGGCCCACAAGGTTAAGTGGCAACGCCCGAAAAGGGGATGTTACAGGTATTCTCCCCAGCGTAGTCAGTCAAGCGTTCTGCAGTAGCTTGTGTAGTAGAAAAGTCTTGAACTCTTTGTCTATGAAGTTCAATTCTTGCCCACAGTTTCATCCCCTCTAGAAAATAGAACAACTTGTCCTTCTCTGACATATCCCTGATATCCAACATCAAAGCATAAAATTGTTTCACGTATTCCCTGATCGACCCAGTATGCTTGAGGTCTCTCAGCTTTTTCCTTGCATTATACTCAACATTTTCAAGAAAGAATTGAGCCTTGAGCTCTCTCTTCAAGTCCGCCCAACCCTCAATTACACAGTTTCCATTTTCAGTGTCATTGTACTTAGCACGCCATCACAGTTTAGCGTCACTCACCAAGTACATGGTTGCAGTATCCACTTTCACCTATTATGAGGCCATCCTCACAGTGCGAAAATACTGTTCCATATCAAACAAGAAGTTCTCTAACTCCTTAGCATCACGGGCACCCCTATACGTCTTGGGTTTAGGTACCTTGGTCTTGCTAACTCCCGGAGTGTTAGAGTTCCCTCTAGCAAGAACCATCAGATTCTCCTTTGCATCCAGATCAGCCATCCGGGCCTGCAAAGTTTCCACAATGTGGTGAAAGTCCTCTAACATTTCACTTGTCAAACTTGCTTGATGCTGTTGTGATCCCATCACTTCATCAACAAGTCCCCTCAGTTGGGCCATCTCTTTGGCCATATTGTCGGTTGTCTAACCTGTGCTTATAGTGCACTGATTCTTTCAGCATTGTTTGGTGCCATGGTAACTAACCAAAGCTTCCCAAATCCCACGACGAAGGTAACTGAATTCTCGTAGCAACTGAGCCTTGGCTCTGATACCAAGTGTCACGGTCCGACTATTTTCACACCGCTGTGAAGGGTCGTGTGGCACGAGCTAAAGCACTTTTGTTTAACTAGCAAACCTATCGTTTTCCCACATTCATCCACGAAGCCACTTTCATTAGCATTCATTCAAATAGCAACGGAAATAGTAATCAATTCATGAAAACCGTGGCAAGCAAGTAGTAAACATTGAAGTAAACGTAATTCATTAACAAATCCTCCGTTGACATGGTGTACTTAGCGAGGGAGGCAAGTAGGCTAAGCACATTGACAATTGCTAGTGAGTTTTTTCAATGACTGATGAACACTCACCCTCCCCTAAAGAGCTTTTTGGGCTATTCTCACTCTGACACTAGGAAACATCAAAGTGACCGAGAAGTCATACTGCCTTATTTGGCTTACAATGAAATAAATACTGGAAAATAACCCTACACTAGTATTTACATAATGGAAACCCGTCCCAAACACACGAGGCAAGCGGTCACAGGCAACCTTAATGCCCTGAACAAGCTTAGCTCGTGACACCTTATATCTCCCTGTGTTACAGTAGAGAACTCATCCGCCTTAGCAACACATGTGGAGGTCGGGAAGTATCTTTCAAAGAATACTTCCTTAAAATAGCTCTATGTCATCTCTGTAGGACCGACTCTCTGCTTCTCTAGCAGACTCATCGCAGTCCACCATTGCCCAACCTTTCTAACAGCCGGAAGGTAACGTAAAAGACTCTCTGCTTATCTGTGTAGTGTAGGACCTCCAGAATCCTTTCAGTCTTCTTAACCCAGTCTTCTGCTATCATCGGATCGGGTCCTCCTGAGAACATCGGAGGGTGCATACGTGTGAACCTTTCGATGGTACACCCCGCAGCAGTAGGAGAATGTTCACGCCTCTTAACACTCCACCCGATCTCTCACATAGCTTGCCTCATCAACCCTCGAGGCACAGAAGGAGACTCATTTCTCGCAGTCTCCTAGGAGCCACTATCCAAGTTGTTATCCTTGGACTCCATTCTGAAAATAGAATAGGAATTGGTTAGAATTCCTATGTCATATATAGTTTACACAATCATTGACATCTAATCATGTTAGCTACCAATCTCACGGGTCCAGGTCTAACTTATCACACCGACACGAAACCATCAATGGTTTGCCATGATTTTACTAAAAACGTTATTCCAGGAAAAACACAAAACACCACCGATGAGCCTCTATCTAGCAACAAAGCAACCCTCGACCTATTTTACCCATTTCCTATGTCCTATACTCTGATATGTACACATAGTTACACCTAATCAAGTCTAACAACCTGGTTAGTTTTGATACCAAGCTATCATACCCCGAACCCGGTAATGGGACCTAAGGTGTGATGTAGTAACCTAACATGTCCCTGTATCATACAAAATACAAATGATACTGTAATGAATAAGGGTCCGACCCCGTGGGGTTCCTGTACACCCTATACACACTCACATACACAACATATACGCAACGAAAAAGTTCATTCTATACATACATAGTACCATACCAGAGTCTATACAGATAGAGTCTAAACTCCATAATACAAAACATAACCCCGGGTGCCAGCAAATACCCAAAACGACAACCCTGTTATAGTTCAAGTACTTACACTGGTACCCTATGCAGTAACCAACCACCATGCTCCTAACACAAGGACGCTAGCTTCGGTTACTCGAAGGACCTAAAAACATGCATGTACAATAGGGGTAAGACACCTCTCAGTAAGGAAGAATTAGGTTATATCGGTGTGTGGCATGTGAGTGTTATCATGACATATAAAACGTACACAATTCAATACAATTTCAGTATTTTCACAAAACAGTTCCAGTATAGTTCTCAATACCCACACACACATGATCAAGTAGCCCGGTGTCGTCACACCCTTCGGCATGAAGCGGACCCACATTACACGGTGTCCCCAGCAGATGGCGTAGACCCAGGCTACCATGGCATCGTACTAGTACAATTGGTGGATCCACACCCTTCGGTGATCAGCCGATAAGAGGCGATATTTCACGCCTTCGGATATAGAGCCGGACACTCTTGCCACTAGCAGGTGGTATTTCACACCTTCGGATATAGAGCCAAGCACTCTTGCCACTAGTAGGTGGTATTTCATACCCTCGAATATAGAGCCAAACACTCTTGCCACTGGTAGGTGGTATTTCATACCCTCGGATATAGAGTCAGATACTTTTTCACAATCTAGAACAATTCGGAACACACGTTCCTATATCGCATTGTAGAAAATAATAACTCATGCATATTCATATAACATCTCATTCCACACTCATTTGGTAATCTCAAAATCATGATTTTCAAAATACAATTTAAACAAGTGAAGGCATGACTATCTCTATAACACAATATATCTACGGTTTTCCCGAAACTAGAGATGCAACCCGATGCCCCATTTTTCCCAAAATTATAACTTGAAAACCCTATAAATTTATCCGTTAGATTCCCCAAATAAGTAGCCATAACATACATAGGATCGTGAACCACAGTTCTACCGAATCCGATTTCGAAAATAATTGATATAAACAAAATCCCCTTACCTTTCCCCAAAAATCCAAACTCGAACTCTATGGCTCCTAAACAACTAACTAAGTTTCCAAAACCTATAATACAATACATACTTACAATTCCATTTTCTACAAGTTTACCAAAACAGAAATGAAAACCAAGCCTTACCTTGATTTTTGGATCAAAACCCAAAAACCCTTGAAACGGAGTTCCATTCCACAAATCACGAAGAGAATCCTTCCCTGATTCTCGTAGAAACGTCGAATCATCAATTCTAACAACGAATGGCAAAGAAATCTAGAGAGAGAGAGTGTTCCGCCTGATTATAGAGAGAGAGAAAGGGAGAGTTTTGGCTTTCTTAGCCAAGAAGCAATGAAATAGGATATTTATAGCACCTTTGATTCGGCCAACCTCGTCGACGAGGCGGCGTCTTCATCGATGAGTCAACTAAGAAAGTTCGTCGACGTAGCGGTGGCCTCGTCGACGAGCCTAAGATTTTTGGATTTCCCAAAACCTCTTGGTTTTTCCTCGTCAACGAGCCTTTGCATTTCGTCGCCAAACAATAGAAGGGCCTTCGTCGACGAACTTTAGCTTCATCGACGAAGTTTGTTCAATTTACTGTTTTGTCCTTTTCTTACTTATTTATTCCCTATCCCACGGATCAGGTTCTTACATAGCCCTTATACAAGGAGGGACTTTGCGATACTCATCCTCATGCTGGCCTGTATACAAGGAGAATAATCTCATACTGACCCATATACAGGGAGGGACTCTACCAAACTCATCCTCATGCTGACCGGTATACGAGGAGGATAATCTCATGCTAGCTCGTATACTAGGAGGGACTCTGCTATACTCATCCTCGTGTTGACCTGTATACAAGAAGAATAATCTCATGCTGACCCGTATACAAGGAGGGACTCTACTATACTTATCCTCATGCTGACTTGTATACAAGGAAAATAATCTCATATTGACCCATATATAGGGAGGGATTCTACTAAACTCATCCTTATGCTGACCGGTATACAAGGAGGATAACCTCATCTTGACCCATATAGAAGGAGGGAATTATACTCATCAACATAACTCTATATATAATGGTCATACATAATTGATCACGACACTTAGCCGGTGGAACTATCACGACATAAAGCCAGTTGAACTGTCACGACACTTAACTGGCTGAACTTTCACGGCATAAAGCCAATTGGATTGTCATAGTATACTGAACACGACATAAAGCTAACTGAACAGTCATTTCATAATTTCTAAATTAAACCATATTTCATGATTTCACAATACCCACAACTCTCTCTCTCTCTCTCTCTCTCTCTCTCTCTCTATATATATATATATATATATATATTTACACACATATTTTTAACTCCGTATAAAATCACATCTCTGGGTAAAACTATCATGATATAGTACCGTATAAAACTATACTTTACTGTACAAATCCATAAAATATTCTAACGAGTTTATTTATGCTGTATCATATTTATTTACTCATGCCACACAATTTGAGTGATAATTCATTTATAATAATCTGGCTGCAATAACTATATTCTTCTGCTGAAAATAATTTTATACTCAACTCTGGAGACCTACTTAAATTCAACAACTGATTTTTCCCAAAACATACATATAATAATTAATTCAAACTTTCTATTTCCATAAGCTTGATAATTCAAAGAAAGTCATATATAATATTTCTACAATCACATGCTTTATTTTTAATTAGTTAAACTACTGAAAATACCTGATATAATTTATTCCCTTTACCCGCTTACTAAAGATACATCTGTAGGGATCCTAAAATAATGTCAGCAGCAGTTGGAGCACGAAACCCAGGTTTTTCCTTAATACATATATCCTATGAAAAAATCATAAGTCTCCATCCTCACAATTTCATATCATGTATTATCCAGAAATTCATATAAGTAATCCCGAAGTCACATGCTATAGTTTAACCGGTACAATTTTCTAAAATAGCTAACATAACTTGTTTCCTTACCTTAGCCTCAGAGAAAAGCCTAAGATCCCCAAACTACGAATTTGCTTTGATTAAAATGTCAAAGATTGAAGTTGAAACCTTGATATAGAGTCTAATCGTCGATTTGGTGGAGAGGAGGATGTCGCAGCCCTAAGGATGAGAGAGAGAGAGAGAGAGAGAGAGAGAGAGAGAGAGAGAGAGAGAGAGAGAGAGAGAGAGAGAGAGAGAGAGAGAGAGAGTATGGGATTTATTCAAACAAAATGGGCTGACCCCTATTTATATAAACACTGTCCCGCAGGAAACCATCGACAGTTTCACTGGGTTTCTTGAAACCGTCAACGGTTTGGTTTTTTACCAAAGCTCGTTTTTTTTACTGTTTTACCTTTACTGGGCCTCAGTAACTCAAAATCGTCGACGATTTTCCCGAGTTTCGCAAAACTGTCGACGATTTGGTCTTAAATCAAATCTTCTCCCTTCTTTTCTAATATATATATATTTTGGGATTACGCACCGGGTATCCACGCGTCCGTTTTACGGTCCACGTGACTAATCCTGCACCCCTTGAAGTTGATCCCACAACTCCAAAGGAAGGGTAAATTCAGGAGTCCAGGGGCGGAAACGAGCCTAAGAGGGTTTGAATACCTGACCTCGTGAAAGGTACTCTTACAACTCGCACTACCACCTGAACCACACCCTGGGGGTTCTAAAATATATTTATTGTTCCATCATTAAGGGGTTTAATTTGAACGCCGTCTAATTAAATATGTCTATATATATACACATATATTCACTTATATGCATATTATTTTTTGTGGTGTTAGAGAGACAAAGAGAGATTTGCAAGTGCTTTCTATTACTATGCCAAGAGCTCATGTAGGTGGAACCTAGGAATAGAACAAGTGCGTGACCAATTCCAACTTAAATAAGAAAATTGCAATTTTTTTTTCAAAGTTTCTTACATTCACTTGCTTTTTAAGAATAGGACAAAAGGCATAGATCTCCCATAAGGTTTGACAAAAAGACCTGAACTTTTAAGGATTTTTTTTGAGATTTTTCAAAAAGACACAAATCTCTTCTTATATTTTGTTAAAAAAATACAAAATTTTTAAGGAGAAATTTGCATCTTTTTGACAAATCTCATGAGAGGACTATGACATATTTCAAATTTCAAGGGAGGACACTAGACTTTTTGAAATCTTAGGAGATGTCTCTATATTTTATTTTTTGCCAAAATTAAAGGGAAATAAGTGTCTTTTCTTTTTTAGAATAACTTAAAAAATATTATTAGATTGAGCCTACTGAATAATTGAGTTTTTAGACCAAAAATGATAATTTGATAACTAACATTGCATTTGCAAGTATGAATTACTAATATTACTTTTTTTTTTGTCAAATAAATCCAACACCTCTCCCAAATATAATGCAAATAAAACCGATCCACTAAAGATTTAGACAAACTGACAAGGAGCTTTGGCCTCTGCAAACTGCCCAAACATCCCTCGTTTCCGCAAGCCCAAACAAAATGCCCAAAATCCACTGCCGAGTAGCCAAAATCAGGACATACCCTAGCCCCCTGCCTAACGAGCCTGCTCAAGATCAACACCATTTCCACCATTTCCATTGAGGTCCAAATGGCCAAATGGTGGCGCGCCGTCGCCGGCGGCCTCAGGACGGTGGCGAGGTCCCCTAGGCCCTCGTCTTCGTCGTTGTCGACGTCATCTCCCAGTGCTGCGTACCACACAATCCAAGCCGTTCCGAGAGAGCTCACGGGAAGCAGAGTCTCCGCCAGGGACAGAGCTCAGGGCAGAATCCCAGCCGTTGTGTTCACACAAGAGTACATTCAGAAAAACTCTACCGGCGGCGGAACGGACGTCGTCGCCAGCGCGTGCGTGTCGAGGAAGCATCTCATCACGACCGAAAGGAAGCAGATTCAGTCCATCCTCAAGTCTGTAGAACCCGATTTCTTTTGCTCCACCACGTTCAAGCTCCAGATCCGCGCTGGGTCCGGATCCTCCGTTCTCCTTCAATCCGGGACTGTACTCCCCATCAAGGCGAGGATCCCACCCATTTGCCTTCTCTAATCTCTCTCTTCGATTTAATTGCTTGAAAATACTTTTGCATGTTTATGGGTTACCATTTCTCATTAGTTTTTCGATTCTCTTTTGAAGAATTTTCCGAGTCATTGGGTGATATGGGGTTGCAGGTTCATAAGGATCGGGAGACGGGGATGATAATGAACCTGGTGTTTGCTTGGGCTGAAGAAGGTTCAGAGTTGAAGGTTGATGTGCCCGTTGTTTTCAAAGGAGAAGATGTCTGTCCTGGACTTAAGAAAGGTTGGCCTTCACACTTCTCCCTGTTAATGTTTGTGTTTTTCTGTGTATATTTTTTTTTCCTACTGAGTTACTTAGTTGGTACACCTGTCTGTTCGTGATTTGATTTTGCCTTCCCATCAAATTTGTTTATTCCTGCTCTTACTATCGAGTCACTGATCCTCCTATGTTATAGGAAATACTGAATGTTTCATGTGTTCTATGTTCTTTAAATGTGTTGGGACAATTGAATGTTATGTTTACTTGTTCATGTGCATCTGAATTTTGAATTGCCTGGAATATGACCCAAGATTTTTGGTCTTAAAGTGTAGTGCCTGAGGCTCTCATTTTGAGTGCTTCGGCTCCATTTTGTTGCTCAAGAATGTTAGAAAGATGTTAAAACTATTCTTGAGGGCCTATCAAGTTTAGGTTTTTAGATGAATTAGTTTTTCTACATGGTGTCAGAGCCTTAATGGCAGTCTTGATTTCGAATCTCACTGCCCCCATTCCTTTAATTAGAATTAAAATTATAGCACAAGGTCTAGTAGACCTGTTCCTTATCCAAGCCCAATGGACTCTCTAGTGCAGGGCTGTATTAGATAGTTATTAAAACGATTCCTAGGGCCTCATCTGACACCATTAATCTTTTAGTTGAATTGGTCATTTGACAGGGAAATTGAGATTCTCTTAAATTGAAATGAAATTCCATTTTATGGCAGAAACACAGGGCACATCAGATTCATTCAAAGTCATTTTTTTGGCTGCACTCGGCTCATGTAATGTAACTCTGATAATATTGCACATAATGTTAGTGTTCAGCAGCCTCATATAGTAATATTTAAAATTAAAACATTCTTACTATGTGTCTACCGCCAAAAGGCAGAGCTAGAAATGTTTCTTTGTGGGGGCAAACTAGAGTCAGCACAGTGACATACAAAATGATAATGGGCCTAAATCCCATATTTTAGGGGCGGAAGGGGGGGGGGGTGAGGTAAAATATCTTATATTCTGGTGGTGGAATTTAAAATTTTAGGTTATAAGTATTTGCGGCCCAGGGGGGGGGGGGGGTGTTGCCCCCTCTCTGCACCTGAAATCAAAGATGCTAGGGTGACAATGGATTTTGAAACGATCTACTTAGAAGAGGGGAAGCGTGGAGCTTAAGCCCCCATCTAATTGCATCTCTTGGTTTGAAGTGGTTATGTCCTTTATGGACAGGTCTATAAACAACCTTGTTTAAGAGTTAAATGGAGTCTTACTTTGCTTGGTGTGTTGAACCAAAGCCTCCTCATAGAGGTATAGAGAAGCCTATATTCTAGGCATTTTGAACCTTGTTTTGAATGAGATTATAAAAGTAAAACACTGCCTTCTTTTTTAGTTTGGTGCAATATACTTCGATTTTCTTGAGTTTGAATTCGACATTTTAATCGCCAAGAGCCAAACTAGATTTTGTTTCTGTTTCAACTAGTGCCTTTTTTGTTGATCATGCATTGATATCTTCCCCTAGAACAGTTTCTATATTGATTTCAAGTTGATATATATTCATGTAAGTGAAAATGTTGTTGAATCTTGACATGTCAAACATTTGCTCATTACAATTGGTCTGTGTGTTTCGTGTTAAAATTTTGAAGCAATATGCATTTGATAATGTATTAATCTTGATATTCAAGAAAGTAATAGCACTAGTAGATTTTGAAACATTGGATCTATTATGCAATCGGAAAGAGAGATTGAAGAGAATGTAATATATAGAGTTAAAGCAGGTTGGGTAAAATGGGAGAGTACTTCAGGCACGCTATGTGATTGTAGAATACACTTAAAATTAAAAGGAAAGTTCTATAGGATGACTATAAGACTATCCATGGTATATGGATCAGAATGTTGGGTAACCAAAAAACAATATATGCAAAAAGTAAAAGTTTTTGAAATGCGATTGTTAAAGTAGTTGAGTGTTATATAACATTAAAAGATAAATTAAGGAACGAATATATTTGTAATAAGTTAGGTGTCACGGACCCCCAAATAAGGCTCAATGAAGGGCCGTGCGGCACTTTGGCAAGAGCTCTTCCCCAATCGAGTCAGTCGATAATCACAAGTTCAATCCTGCTAATATGAGCACCAGATAAGTCCTGACAATCATTGGAAATGAGAACCGTGTCAATATAAATGACAATAGAGCATATAGGCAAGACATTCATGTATAAAAGATATTCGTAATACAATAGGATACATCTCATTCTCAGACAACAAGACATAATAATGAAAAGGACTACTCATTTTATTTCATTAAAAAGAACAACCATACAAGCATTGTCACAAGTAATTTTGATACTCATTATAAATCTCTAGAAAATACATGTAAAGCCATCTCTCTTCCCCATTTAACCCACATTACATTGTCAGCCCCTAACACTAGGAATAACATTGGTAGAAGAAGAAAGAGACGACTTAAGTGGTTTGGGCATTTGAAACGTAGGCCAAGTAGTGCACCAGTGTGGAGGAGTGGGTTAGTTATTGTTACTGCTTGTAGAAGGGGTAGAAGTAGACCTAACCCTATGCTTGGTTCATGGAATGTCTATTCCTAGGAATAGATTAGTTATAATAGGTTAGTTACAATTAGTTATGCAAAAAACTATATTGATATCATAAAACAAATAACAATGAAACCTTTTATGAGTCTATAACAAAAAATAGATGAAGAATAACCATTCCTATATTTCACCATAGAATTGTCTATTTCTTTCTTATCATATGTTGAGCGAAATAATAACATTCACGTTGCAATTGGGAGCATGAATTTTGGACCTTGGATTTAGATTTGCACAAATTTCAGTATAATTTTATATTACATTTATCCAAACTAATACAAATCCAAATTCAAGACCTCTTTAAACATAGAGACGAGGAATAGCTATTACTTACATATCCAAAATTTTCACTATATTTCATCTTTTTCCAAAGAGTAGCTATTCTGTGAACGAAATGGGCTATATAATAACTTGGAATGAGATAGTGAGAAAGAATTTAAGTGCTCTTAAGCTAGCTGAGGAAAATGTCCTTGATCGTGCAAATTAGTGGAAAGGGATTTGTGTAACTAACCCCATATAATTGGACTTAAGGCTTCTTCTTGTTGTTATTGTTGTAGGCATTTGATATTGTATCTTTTGTGAAAAATTGCATAGATCAATAGCCATAATGCTCGTATGTTCTAGCTCACTTTGGCCCAAGAGACAATTTAGTGGTAGGCTACGTTGTTGCTATCTTGTTCAAATAATGAGTGGTCATGTCTTGGAGATAAAGAGTGCAAGTAGGCATTGCACAACTAGTCTTTTGCTTTCAAGGCTCTCAGAAAATTTATGGGAAGTTGTATTTGTCAACAGAACAGTAAACAGCAAAGCAAAAGATTTATTTCCTTACTTCAGCCCACATTTATTTCCTTGTGTTTCAATTCATTATTTTGTACAGTTAGCATATATTTAGTTTACATGTATAGGGCTTGACAGATTATAGTTTACTTGTATAGGGATAGAATCATGCTAGACCTTATTTACTTTCCATGTATAGCATTCTTGTAAAGTCTATATAAAATATACAGAACTCTAGGCCAATTCATTAGGCCATTCACAAAATATTTGGCATGTTATCAGAGAGCCAGCCGACTGCTAGGTTTTTTTTTTCTCTTCGATTTTTTTTTTTGTCTTCTCGGTTTCATGGCTGTTGTGGTTTTGGTTTCTTTTCTGGAATTTTTTCTCTGTTCTTTCGGTACTTTTTGTTCCTGCGTGGCTGTCGGCACTGCAGGTTTCTGGGTTGCCATTTATTCCTCCAATTTATGTCCTTGTGATTCTTGGCAAGCAGGCAACAGTTTTCTGTTGCTGTTTGTGACTTTCGGCAAGCAGGCACTGCAGGTTTCTGGTTTGCCACTTTTTTCTCCAGTTTCTGTTGCTGCTTGTGACTTTCGGCAAGCAGGCACAGCAGGTTTCTTGTTTGCCACTTATTTCTCCAGTTTCTATTGCTGTTTGTGACTCTTGGCAAGCAGGCAACATCCTTCTGTTGCTGTTTCTGGCACTTATCTTCTCGGCACATTAGGTTTTTGGTTCAAGATTTAAATTTTTAGTGCAGAGAGGTTGTTCTTGGTTTTTTCTTTGTGCCTGTGTTGTTTATTTTGGGCTTCTAGATTTTCTGGTGGTCTGTTTCTTTTGGCACTGTCTGTTTTTTTTTGGGCTTCTCGATTTTCTCCAGTATTTAGCATGGACTCCTCACCTGTGTGTGTCAAGTTTACGGGCAACAATTATTCTATGTGGGCTTTTCAGTTTGAACTTTTCCTAAAGGAAAAGATCGTTGGGGTCATATTGATGGCACGGATTGTGCACCCAATCCTGATAAATCCAAGGAGTCCGCAGCTTGTCTTTCATGGGCTGTGCTTGATGCTCAGATTATGTCTTGGCTTCTTGGCTTGGTTGAGCTACATATTGTCCCCAACTTGCGATCTTATCGTACCGCTCAATCTATGTGGACTTATTTAAAAACACTATATCGTTAAGATAACGGCGCCCATCGTTTTCAGTTAGAGCAAGCGATTGCCATGTTTCAACGTGACAATCGTTCCATCCAAGACTATTATTCGGGGATTTTGACTCTTTGGAATAAATATTCTGATTTGGTTACTACGGATGTTCCTGTGGCCTCTCTTCCCATCATTCAACATCTTCATGAGACTAGTTGTCGTGATCAGTTTCTTATGAAACTCCCACCCGAGTATGAATTTGTTCGCTCGGCTCTGCTAAATAGCTTTCCTATTCCTTCTCTAGATGTTTGTTTTGGTGATTTACTTCGTGAAGAACAACGGCTTAGTACTCAAGTTACTCTGTCACAATCTCATGGCAGTTTTGGGTCTGTCCATGTGGCTTATGCTGCTCACCAACGAGTACCGCCTGCGCATTCTAGCACTTTGCAGTATTTTTGCTGCAAAGAATTTGGACATATTGCTGTTAATTGTTCCATGAAATTCTGCTCTTATTGCAAGAAGAAGGGTCACTTTATCAAAGAATGTCGAATCCGCCCGCAGAATTGTTAGGCCCAGGTATTCCAGACTTTTGTTAGTGTGCCCTCCATAGTAATTTTTGCGGCCCCTGGCTCTTCTTTACGTGACTTCTTTGTTCCTGTACCTCCTCCAGCGAATTACTGCACACCCGAAATGGTGCAACAGATGCTAATTTCGGCATTATTAGCAATGGGGCTCCAAGGTAACAATTATACTAATCTCTGGTATGTGGACTCGGGTGCCTCTAATTACATGACGAATAATCCCACTACCTTGTGTCATGTTCGGCCCTACATTGGTCAATCTGCTATTCAGACTGCCAATGGCTGTTCTTTGCCAATAGCTGTTGTCAGAGATGCCTCTTCGAAGTTCACTAATGTGTTTCTTGCTCCTCAGCTTTCCACGAATCTTATTTCTGTTAGTCAATTAGTTGATAACAATTGTGCTGTTAATTTTTCTAGTAATGGTTGTGTTGTGCAAGACCAGGTAATGGGGCAGCTGATCACAAAGGGACCTAAAATGGGGCGCTTGTTTCCACTACTGTTACTTGTTCCTGCACGTTCTCCAGTTTCTTCTATTGAGTCTTTTGCTTGTAATAATGTTTCAAATCTTAGTATGGTGTGACATCGTCGTTTAGGCATTCCCAATACTCAGATCTTATCTCATGTATTGAACTCTGGTTTACTTGGTAATAAAGAACGTTCTTCTTTATCTCTTGAGTGTGCCTCTTGCAAACTTGGTAAAAGCAAAACTCTTCCCTTCTCTTTGCATGCTAGTAGAGCTTCTCAGTGTTTTGAGCTTATCCATAGTAATGTTTGGAGACCTTTCCTTGTTAGTTCACGTGAAAAATTTATATACCATGTCTTTCATTGATGATCATAGCAGATTTACTTGGGTCTACTTTTTTCGCTCTAAATCTAAGATTTTTTGTACTTTCACTGAGTTTTTAGCGTACGTTGACAATCAATTTTGTGCTTCTATTAAGACATTACACATAGATTCTGGTGGTGAATATGTGTCTACTGAGTTTCAAGCATTTTTGGCTTCTAAAGGCATTATTCATCAACGTTCATGTCTTGCTACTCCCCAACAGAATGGAGTAGCCGAACGGGAAAATTGTCATCTCTTAGATGTGGTCCGTACTGACTTGTTGGAATCCTCTGTTCCGTCCTTGTTATGGGTTGAGGCTCTGAAAAGTGAAAATTGCTACTTGATTAATTGTTTACCTTCTCAACTCATGGAGTCTCCCTATTATTGTTTATTTGCTAAGAAACCTAGTTATGATAACCTCCATACCTTTGGTTGTGTATGTTTTGTTCATTTACCTCCTCATGAGCAACATAAATTATCTACTTATTTGATGTGCATTCTTGGGATACAATGTGTGTCAAAAGGGATTTGTTTACTATGATCCTACATTACATCGTACACGAATTTCTATGAATGTTATTTTGTTTGAAAATCAACATTTCTTTCTTGTGTCCTCTGAACCCTCCTCTCCTACTGTGATTTTGCCCCTCCTTTGAAGAGCAGTTCTTGGATCCTCATCCACTTAGTTCTTGTTTTAAACCAGGTATTGTGTATACGTGGCGCCCCCGCTCACTGTCTCTTCCGATCGCTCATCCGATATCTGATCCTACCACGCTCCAGATTCAGTCAGTTGCAGCACCTCCAAAGCCTTTGGTACGTCACTCTTCTCGAGTGTTTGTACCCTCGAACATGTATGGATTTCCCTCTTCAAGTTCTAGTAACTCTATTTCAACTCTTACTGCTGCATTGTCCAATTTAGATATTCCCACTTCCTACTCACACGCTGCCAAGCATGATTGTTGGTGACAAGCTATGCACGAAGAAATTGTCGCTCTAGAGGCCAATCACACTGGGGACATTGAGCCTGGTCCTCCCATCATTGTGCCTCTGGGTTGTAAATGGGTTTACTCAATCAAGGTCCGATTTGATGGAAGTCTGGATCGTTACAAAGCTTGCCTTGTTGCACTTGGGAATATTCAGGAATATGGTGTCAATTATGAAGAGACCTTTGCTCCTGTGGCTAAGATGACTACTATTTCTACTATTCTGGCTATTGCTGCTTCCAATGAGTGGCCACTACATCAGATGGATGTCAAGAATGCTTTTCTTCATGGGAATCTTAAAGAGTGTATTTATATGAAGCCATCCCCAGGCTTGTTTCCCTCACCGACTTCACATATGTGTAAGCTCCGTTGTTCTCTTTATGGCCTCAAACAAGCTCTGAGGGCCTGGTTTGATAAATTGCACACCTTTTTATTACAATTTTCATTCAAGCAGACCAAGTATGACACTTCATTGTTTCTTTGGAAATCAGACATGGGTATTGTTGTTCTTTTGGTTTATGTTGATGATATTGTGATTACTGGTTCTAATTCTGCTTTACTTGCTTAGCTCAAGACTCATCTCTTAGAGTCTTTTCAAATGAAAGATCTTGGGTCTCTCACATATTTTCTTGGTCTTGAGGTGAATTGTAGTCCCTCAGGTATTTCACTCAATCAACATAAGTCCACAGCTGGCCTTTAGAAGGGTACTTCTGTTGATACTCCCATGGAATTAAATGTCAAGCTTCGCAAAGAGGAGGGTGATTTACTTGCTGATCCCAGTTTATACCGGAAGTAGGTGGGTAGTGTTAGATTTTTAGGGTCTACATTTTTGGTCTTAATATCTTACCCTTCCATAGGGTTTGCTATCATTATATAGAAGAAGTTTACATAATTGGTGCTATTTTTTTCAAGCAGATTTTCAGCACCTAAATGCTGCTAGAATTTCTGGAACATGCTGCCAGAATTTCAGGCACATGTTCAGTGCCAGCATGCTGCCTGATTTGCAGCATTATTTACAGCTGCTTTGAATATGAACTAAACTAAGCTATTTACATCAAAAAATACAAAACATGTTTTCCCACACTCCCCCTCAAGCTGGTGAATAGGTATTTTCCATTCCCAGCTTGGATACAATACTCTTAAACACTGAACTACTTAACCCCTTGCTTGGATATTTTGCAATTTGTTGGGATCGAACAATCTCCTCCAATTGTGTTGTAGTGGTTGTCTCTGCAACCTCCTACATTCTTCATGAACAATGATCTCTTTGCGATTAAGGTCGATCACTCGAAACCACCAGCAATGAAGGTTGGTCAACCACCAGCAATGAAGGCTGGTAAGAAATAAATTTCAGCAATGAAGGCTGATCACAAACAATGATCCCATGGCAATTAAGGCCTGATCATTTGAAACCACCAGCAATGAAGGCTGGTAACAGTAGAAATAAGAACAGAAACTGCTCCAATAAATTTCAGCAATGAAGGCTGATCACAAACAATGATCCCATGGCAATTAAGGCCTGATAATTTGAAACTACCAGCAATGAAGGCTGGCAACGGTAGAAATAAGAACAGATCTGCTCCAAGAAATTTCAGCAATGAAGGCTGAACTGAAAAATAACAGAAACCACCAGATAATATAAGATCCAAGATTGATAACTGCACCAATTTTCTGCTAACCACATCCTCTAGCAGCCCCTGAAAGTACACCCTGTATCCCATCTAGGAAGTTGGATGATGCAACAAAAGGCAACTTGATTGCTACATATCTGGCATATGATGTTGCAACTGCAGCGGTAGCTGCAGTGGCTGAAGATGCTGCAGTTGCAGCTGTTGAAGCTGCGGCGGATGCAGATGTTGCTGCTGCTGTTGCTGCAGATGGTATTGTTGTTGTTGCAACTGCAGCATTTGCTGCTGTGACTGCTCTTGTTGCTGGTAGGGCTACCTTTGAAATTTCAGCATCTTGGCCGGGAGTCATGAGAATGGATCCTGTGTTTGCCCCGATAACAGCAAGGGGTATGCTTACAAGCAAAAGAACAAACATGGCTTTCTGCATGTGAACTCCAAGCATGTGGTACTGCTTTGCTCCATAGGACTGGCCACATAATGTATCCAGCGCACTTGCCATTCTCAGCAACAAGCTGAAACCGGTCACAGTTGCAAAAGAAGTGGCCATTGAAGAACCAGAGAGCTAATTCACCTAGATGACCAACAAACATCACTGATATCATCTGCAAAAAGTACTGCAGAAGACTAACGGAGACCAGAGGCCCAGCTTGCCATAGTTGTTTCTTCACTTCTTCCACAATTTCCTCTCTCCTTTCTCTGCTTTTCTCTCCATTGAATCCCAACTCACAATTTCCTTCTTTGGCACAAATCAGAGGTGTGTTGAGGGAAACCTTCTGGTCCTCCCCAACTTCATACACTCTTCATGGCAGAGAACCAGTATGGAAGCCTTGCACCAACAATCAAACCAATGAACCCTTGGGGTCAAGATATCAACTGTCGAAATCCCGGCACAACTCACAAAGGCACCAAACAGCGCCAAAGACACTAGTGCAGCAGATCCAATGGTAAATCCCTTTCCTATAGCTGCAGTGGTGTTTCCTGCAGCATCAAGGGCATCAGTTCTCTCACAGATACGATGGCTCATGCTGGCCATCTCAGCAATGCCTCCAGCATTGTCGCTGATGGGGCCAAAAGCATCAATGGCCAGTCCAGTAGCAATGGTGCTTAGCATTCCAAGAGCTGTCACAGTAATTCCATACATGGCTACAAAGCAGAAACTAACAAAAATACTGATTGCAATGGCAAAAATAGGACTTATGACAGACTTGTATCCCAAGGTAAGTCCAAATATAATATTGGTGGCAGCTCCAGTCCTGCAGGAATCTGCAACCTCGTGTACGGGGCTGTATGCATTGCTGGTATAATACTCAGTCACGAACCCAATAATAAGTCCAGCCCAAAGACCAACAGCCACACACAGGAACAGCTGCCAGTTCTTAACAACCTTCTGAGCACCAAAATTGAAGATTGTGAATGATGGTGGAAGGGCAATCCAGCTAACAATTCCAATTCCCACAGTCATAAGAATGGTGGAAATAATAAGTTGTTTCTTCAATGATGGTTTCATTTCCTTGACAGTCCTGATTTCAAAGAAATCAGTTGTGAAAAGGGTGGTGACCAAATAAACAAGAATAGCCATGGAACTAATAAGCAAAGGATAACACATTGCAGTGAAATCATGATGAATTCCAAAGGATAATGTGGAAGCAACAACAAGAGCTGTACAAGATGATTCGGCATATGAACCGAAAAAAATCTGACCCCATTCCAACAATATCCCCAACATTGTCAGCAATCACAGCAGGATTTCTTGGGTCGTCTTCTGGAATGTTTATTTCTACATTGCCCACAAGATCAGCTCCAACATCAGCAGCCTTAGTATGGATACCACCGGCAACTCTCCTAAAGAGAGCCATGGAAGAACCACCAAGACCATAACCAGTAATAGTCTAAAAAAAGGCCTTCCCAGTCATCACCATAGTATAGCAATGTAAAGCACCAAGAGACCATTTGCAGCAAGGAGAAAACCCATTACTGCACCAGACTGAAATGCAACAATAAAAGCATTTCCAACACCCTTTCTTGCTTCTAAGGTTGTCCTTGCATTTGCGTACTTAGGAATTTCCATGCCAAGGAAACCAGAAACTACTTGAAGTGACAACACCAAGTAGGAAGGACAGAGTACTTAAAACAGCTGTGGCAAGGGACACTAGCACAAAACAGTGCTCTCAGGTCTTCAAATATCCAGAACTTACAGCACTTTAGACCTTCCAAAATCCAAAACTTCAAGAGGCAGCTATGACTGCAGAACTGAGCTTACAATATCCTAGGAGGATTAACTTAACCACAAGGAATAGGGCAGACCTCAGAAAAGTACTGCAGGCATTTATAAACAACCTGGCAGCAGCTACAGGAATTATGCTGGCAGCAATGCAAATATAGTACAGCTGATAGCAGCCTGTGGAAAAGAGGAACAGCAACAGGCCAACAGCAGCATACTAGAAACAGAGTATAATTGACTTTACATCAGCAAATCACTATGAAAACACACTGCTTCCTGCCAAGGATGCTGCACGTCCTAACAAAGAGGAAATGTGTCCCTAAACGACTCTCAAAACAACCAAATCAGATTTGAGGACTATCAGTTTTGGCTCTTCGTGCTAAAGCTCTCCACAGAACCCAGGAAGAGAAAGACCAAACCGCAAAAGTCATCCTGCTGTGCTTCTCCTCAGAGCAGAGCAGAGGATGAACAGAGAATAGGGAGAGAGACAGGCAGTAATAGAGGTAGCTAGGCAAAAACAGCAGCAGCAGGCTCTGATACCATGTTAGATTTTTAGGGTCTACATATTTTGGTCTTAATATCTTACCCTTCCATAGGGTTTGCCATCATTATATAGAAGAAGTTTACATAGTTGGTGCCGTTTTTTTCAGGCAGATTTTCAGCACCTAAATGCTGTTAGAATTTCTGGAACATGCTGCCAGAATTTCAGGCACATGTTCAGTGCCAGTATGCTGCCTGATTTGCAGCATTATTTATCGCTGCTTTGAATATAAACTAAACTAAGCTATTTACATCATAAAATACAAAACATGTTTTCCCACAGGTAGTCTTGTCTATCTCACCATTACTAGACCAGACATTTCTTTTGTTGTACAGCAAGTCAGCCAGTTTCTTCAGACTCCTCGTCATCTTCATTTGGCTGCTGTCCGCAGGACCATATGTTATGTTCAGGGCACTTCTGCCCGTGGTTTATTCTTCCCTGCAGGCAATTCTACTTGCCTTGCTGCTTATAGCGATGCTGATTGGGCTGGTTGTGCGGATACACGTCGCTCCATCACTGGTTGGTGTGTGTTTTTAGGTGATGCATTGATCTCTTGGAAGACTAAGAAGCAAGACAGAGTTTCTAAGTCATCGACAGAATTTGAATACTGAGCGATGTCTCTTGCTTGTTCTGAAATTATTTGGCTTTGAGGCTTGCTTGCCGAGCTAGATTTTTCTGAGACCGATCCTACACCTCTACATGCCGATAATATGAGTGCTATCCAGATCACAGCCAATTCTGTCTATCATAAGGGCACAAAGTATATTGAAGTCGATTGTCACTCTATCCGTGAAGCATTTGAAGCTCGTCTTATCACTCTTCCACACATTTCCACTGAATTACAATCACCAAGCCTCTCACTCATCATCGACATTGCTTCCTAAGTAGCAAATTGATGCTTGTTGATCAACCTGCATCAATTTTAGGTGGGCTGTCAACGGAACAACAAACAACAAAGCAAAAGATTTCTTTCCTTACTTCAGCCCACATTTATTTCTTTATATTTCATTTCATTTCATTATTTTGTACAGTTAGCATATATTTAGTTTACATGTATAGGGCTTGACAGATTATAGTTTACTTGTATAGGGCTAGAATCATGCTAGACCTTATTTACTTTCCATGTATAGCATTCTTGTAAAGTTTATATAATATACAGAACTGAGGGCAATTCATTTGGCCATTCACAAAATATTTGACAGTATTATATGCATGTATTTGACTTTTTTTTTTTTTTGAATAATTTTTACCTGACAATTTTATGAGATCATATCTAGTACTTTGGTAGTTTTATTTTTAAAACTAAGCTACAGTCACCTTGTGGTTTACACTTTATGATGACCAGCGTAGTGCTCTTGCTGTTTCTTGCCAGTCATGTTGGCCAATTATTGTTACCCTTCGGCAGTTTTATTGCTTGTGAAGGTTTCCTGCTGTTGGTGGAGTTTTTGAATTGTACAACATTGTGACAATGTCGCTTTCTGTTGTCTCTTGGTGCCATGGTGGACATTGGATCTTCTTTTTTGCATTAAAATTTTATCCTGTTAAAACGTGGTTCTTTGGATATAGTTCTGCAATATTTGTTGATGTGGCCTTACTCAAGTCTCAAGTGGAGTGGTAGTAGGCTTACTAGTATTTAACTCTAAAGACTATGATGCCATTATTCTTGATAAATGCATACTTAATATTTGATTTTTTTTTTCTCCCATAGTCCATTCATGTCGAGGATTTTTGCTTGGATAAAGGCCAAGAAAGAAAAATAAGAAGGAAATTAATTTTTTATAACATTTTCTCTATATCAAATACTATTAAAAATAAAAATTTGTTCTAAATGTAGTTAAAAATTAAGAAAAATCGAAAATTAATTATGTATAAAACCATTTTTTTGTTCATTTAGCATATTTTTTTATTTTCTTTCTCACTTTCCTTGATAACACAAAACGTGCAAAAATGGATTCTTTTGTATTTTCCTTTCCTTTCCCTGATATTTACCAAGGTAGATATGGAGAAACAAACTATAGCTGGACAGTGTGGCTGTTTTTCCCTTTTATTTTTTCCATTAGTCTCAAGTGTCCAGGCTATTGTCTCTGTTTTCATTGCTGGAGATAGTTTCTTTGTTTTCTTTTCCCTGTTTGTTTTATCTCCTGTGGGAGTCCGCCAGTTATATTTACTTGATTGTGGATGGTGCTAAACCACAGTTGACTTGCTTCTAAAACCATTAATGAATGATTTGACATGAGTGTCGGATAGCACGCTAGAGTTGGCAACCCTATTTCAATTTCTGGATAGCAGGCTAGAGTTGGCAACTCTATTTCAATTTCATTTCCACATGGCATCCAGATGCTTTTACTCAATTGGGAAAAATTGCAACCAATCTCATTTCATTTTCTCGAGCAATTCCAAATCTTTTTTGGTATTGTGTTTTAAAGAATGATGTTGTTTTTGCACTGATTGTTGCTTTCTTATGCGAGAACAGGTGGGCATCTGAACAGGATAAGAATGAGCCTGAAGTACCTGTGCCCGGCTGAACACATTCCTGCAAAAATTGAGGTGGATGTGAGCAATCTAGATATTGAAGATAGAGTATTTATGCGCGACGTAAAGGTTCATCCGTCATTGAAGCTTCTAAGCAAGAATGAGGATATGCCTGTCTGTAAAATTGTGGCAACATGTTTGGGCTCCTCAGAACCTGCACAATTGAAGGCATAAATCTTGTAGTGTTTGGCAGTTTGGTGACCCAAATGAAAGAGGGATTTGATTTTCCTGTTCAGAATGTAATTGGACATGGGCACATGGGTTGGGTAATCCTTTCCTTTGGCTGGCCTGTCTTTTGTTTGTATAATGATCTTTTTGCTGCCAAGTTTGCAGACTGAGAAATTAGAAAATTGTTTTGTGGAATTTAGGGTCACTTACCTAGTGTTGATTTCAAGTATTGAATTTGTTTTTTTATTTGTTTGAATTTAGACAAATGTTAGCATAAAATAATATATTTAAATTCACATAAATTGAGTATTCAGGTTTTAAAAGTTGACGTTCTGCTTTTTGGGTGTTGAATTCTTTGAGATAATCTGAATTATAAACGGCTGTGACCTAGTTCTTTATTTTTTTTGGATTACGCATTAGGTATTCACGCGTCCGTTTTACGGTCCAAGTGACTAATTCTGCGTCCCTTGAAGTTGACCTCACAATTCTAAAGGGAGGGTAAAATTAGGAGTTCAGGGGCGGAAACGAGGTCAGGAGGATTTGAACACCTATCTCGTGAAAGGCACTCCTGCAACCCGTACTACCATCTGAACCACACCCTCTTGAGTCTTGTTAAGGTTGTATGCAGTTTAACAGTGTGATACTCAAATTTGACTCAAGTGAAAAATTGAACACTTCCGGTCCACTTGAGTTTTATAGCGAGTTAAGTATGAATAACTTAAGAGTTCATTTGACTCCCTAATGCATGGGTTTAAACCAAATATTGACGGTCATTTTTGGCAGCTGGGCTGGTCTCCACTACAAGAATGTGCTGTCTGGGCCCACGCTCCAATGTTGTGGGCCTAAGAGCTTAGAATGGGCCTGGGATTCAAACACTGCCAAGGCACCGACCTTATTTTAGAAGCTTACCCAACTGGGTCAGGTGCTTCTTCCCTTGCTGATGTATGTATCTCGTAATGAGGGCCCACTCTGAGGAGTTTTTACGTTTTATAATAGTCACTTATGGTTATATGTATTGTACAAAAAACAAATTTTATACATTACAAATAACAATATAGTTTGTTATGAAAAGTATAAATGACTGTCACCCTTTTATCTTCTACCATCATAAATAATGTACTATCTTTATTGTCCTATAAAAGGATCATTTATCTCACATTTGGATAAACATAAAAATTCTTGAAGAGAGTAGGTAATATAGAAAGGATGAGAGAAAGAGGAGAGACAGAGATGAGAGATATTTTGTACAAGAGCGATTTCAAATCATCATATAATTCCTCCTGAGATAGTAAAATTTTTTATCTCATATGTCCGTAGAGTATGGATAATTGAACCATGTAAAAATTTCTATTTCATTTCTATTTATTTTCTTGCATATTTTATAACACTCTTAACTATTTGAGATATTTTTTAAATTCTATTTAATTTTTTTCGTATAAGTTTTACTCTACAAGAGTATAATATTTTTTAGAAGAGAATATGTCTTTTAAAATTTAAAGAGTACCAATCTCTAGAAGAGATGGTGAGATAGTCCTCCTGAAGAGACTATATATTTAAATCTCTTGCCTATATATTTAATCTGCCGAAGAGTTAGACCTCTTGAATATGTTATGTATCTAATCTCCAAAAGAAATGATAAATATTTATCTCCTGAAGTTGGTATATTTTTAACCTCTTGAAGAGATGTTAAAATCGACCTCTTGAAGAGGTGAGACGTTTATCCTCTATATGAGGTAGTACATTTAACTTCCATAAGAGGTGGTAAATTATTATACATTTTCATATTATAATTGAAATCATATTCGTGAAGAGTACAAATTGAGAAAAAAATAATGTTCTTCAAGAAACATATTTAAGTACTCCTGGAAGGGTAGAAGTAATATTATATCTATTTTATTTTATTTTTTACATTTTATTTTTCTAATTTGCTTTATTATTGTTAATTTATCCACATTTCGAACTTAAGTGAAGTTGGATTTATTTCCCTTGATATCAAAGGTAACAACTATTTATCATGGATTCTTGATGTTGATATCCATCTAAATGTAATAAACTTGGGAAACATTATTTTAGACTTTCGTATATGAAGTTTGAATTTTTTTTTTTTAATAAACATTGGTGGACTCTTCTCTATTGTTATTTTCTTCCATATTTTGGTAGTTTAAATTTACAAAATTATTTGTGTAAAGTTTGTTCACTAGATTATATGCTACATTAGTTTATGACAAACCTTATCAAATATAAACTAAAACTGTACCTTTAGTACGTAGAAATATAATGTAATTAACAAAATGGTTTTGAATAAAGAGTTCATAAATAAGTCATAACTCATTTTTAAAATTTTTTTTAACAAATTTTAGCGCACACTCATTATTATTGAAAGTGATAAAAATATTTTAGAATTAAAATTAAAGGTAATAAGTTCAAATACTCCCAATTTTTTTATGTCTAATATAAAAAAATCGTTGAAATTTATTCAAATCTCCCAATAATCCCTAATAAAAAAAAATTCAATTATTGATGTTGCATGGGGTATTCAAAAATCGCTTGTCCAAATTATATTTTTTACATAAAAATGCTATCCCAAGTAGGTCTTTTGTGTTGGACCATTTATCCAACATCTTTTCTTTAAAAATTCATCCAACATTTTATTAGAAGCATCAATATTTTAAAGTTTCTTTCAAACTTTTTTAAAATATTTTTAATTAAAATAAAATAAAATTAGGAAAAAACTCAAAGTTTGTGGTTTAAATTGGTACTTTTTCTAGTTTTATTTTATTTTTAGGACCTCATATTCAGGTCACGCTCCAGAACAAAGCATAAGAAAACAAAGAATGCGAAGGTTGAGCAAAAATGAAGGGAAGAATAGAGATGGGCAAGAAGATGAAGTCTCCAGGGAATAAAAGTGTGAACAGAGCAAGGAGAAGATGGTGACGAGATAAAAGTAGCAAAGAAGAAGATGGCAGACACTAATATGAGTCCTGTAAATGAACTAATTAGGGTTTCTTGATTTAAGATGTTTCATGTTCCACCATGTATGAAAGCGTCTCTAGCCACGGGTGAACGTCAAAATGTAATTGGGTGCCAACAGAAATGCTAATGAAAGAGAGTACGTTTATTCAAAATTACATTTCGGATGCTTCAGAAAATTTATACCAACCCACTAGTAATTTATTTCTTCAACAGCAGGTTTAAAAGTTGGGAATCTCTCAGACGAACTGATCGAGGTATTCATCGATGGTGGTGTATTTGACATCCGGATAAAGCTCAAAAGCTTCAACCCCAGTAGAAGAATCGATCTCGAAGTTGGTATGGTCTCCCTTCACAAAGGCTGAGTGGTTGAATGCTAGCATAATATTATCTGGGAATGCATACTCTGCAAGAAGAACAGAGAAAAGAAAAGTTATTATGGGCAACATAAACAGATCGTCTTGCTAAAAACCTTTATATTGAACGAAAGCTTTGTGATGGAAATAGCGCTTATTAACGGCACGGGCTGCATCGATTCATTTCTTTTATGTATTTATTTATTTATTTGTTCATTTGATACCATGCACCTTTCTTCAGGGCAACTCTTTCTAGGGCCACCTGTTTCTCTAATAATTGAGGATATACAAATGCTAATGGAAATTCTATTATTAATAGTGAATTAACCTTCATTGAGCCTCTCAAACCAGAGGTGGCATGCCCCTTGCTGAATTTCATGAGAAGTGCCAAATGAAGTGAGATATTAGGAAAATGCCCTTGTGGAGTTTCTACTGCTTGTGAGAATTCTATTTATGGTAATGAAGAAATTTGAGGAGAATAGATGGAACATTTTTGGAGATGTTCATGTTTTCATGACAGATGTGGGGGTTCTTGAAATTCACTTTGATAATGATTATTCTACACAGAGAGCTTTAGATATGGGTCCTTGGTTGATTGGAAGTAAGCCTCTGATCTGCAAGCTGTAGATGCCAGGCATCAGTTTTTTTTTTTTTAATATGGAGATGTTATACATTTTGTACAATTTGGGTTCCTTTCTGTGGTCTCAATTTCAAGTTATGGTGCCAAAGTTACTGAGTTTTTTTTCTTTTTTTTTTTTGAAAAGGATAGAAGAGGTTTTATTAGAAGAAGAAGATTAGAGATCCTGCTAGAGAAGTAGTGAGCAAAGTTCAGCTAACAGCCATCAACTAACTACCGCAAAGTAGACCTTCCATTCTACTCTTCCTCAAAGGAGGCAAGAGATGGAGCCAGCCAGAAAGGAAGCCAAACAAGGAATGAACAGACCAGCTGCTGAATCCCAGAAACAAATCACCAAACCTTGCAGTCATGCTGGACAGCCTTTATTACACAGAGTCCCAGAAAAATCGCCAAACATTGCAATCATGCTGGAAAGCCTTTTTTTTACAGACAAAGAGGTAAGTCGTCAATAACTAGAGGAAGGATGCATATGTGAGGGTTTGTATTGAGATGGAATAGGTAGATAAGCTGCCAAGATCTGTTATGAATGGAAGCTCTTGACTTCCCCAAGGTAAAACTGATGGGCTCCTAAAGGCACTACAGAAGCCAATAGTAACAAAGATGAGGGCATGCAGAGAAAGCGATCTGATGGAAGGATAATGTTGTAGATCAAAGGAATGGTTCTATTCTGATACGGATGTTGTTACGGAATTTGGCCCATAAATAAATAATATTTCTGGCAGGATCGGAATTTGGAGTTGTATATAATCACGAGAAATTAATGTTAAAAATAAATAAATAAAATGACACACACAAGATAGGAGAGATTTACGTGGTTCGGTAGTGTGCCAACTCCACAGGCGAAGACGGACCCGAAGTATCCACTAAAAATAATAGAGCACAAAATAATGACAGCTCACACTCTCGAACGCAAAACCCAAATACACTCAATAATCCTCATAGGATAGTATACAAAATTGGGTATACAATATTTATCAGAATATTACACTAATTTTGGGATGATCCCTTTTGAGCTGCAAACATGCCCTTTTATAGACATTCGGGCAGATTGCTGAATAATGGAGGATGTGGATCTGCACTGGTTGACATGTGCGACGGCTGGCAGCAAGTATGGGCTTCACATGGGTAGTATGGACATGGCATGGGCAGCATGTATATGGCATGGGCAGCATGAACATGGACAGCTGCAGGACTTCACATGGGCAGGTGCAGGAATTGACATGGGCTGCTTACTGCCCCATGCAACCTGCCCATGTGAAGTCCTGCAGCTGTCCATGTTCATGCTGCCCATGCCATGTCCATACTGCCCATGCCATGTCCATACTGCCCATGCCATGTCCATGCTGCCCATGCCATGTCCATACTACCCATGTGAAGCCCATACGCGTTGCCAGCCGCTCCATACTACCCATGCCATATACATGCTGCCCATGCCATGTCCATACTACCCATGTGAAGCCCATACGCGTTGCCAGCCGCTCCATACTACCCATGTGAAGCCCATACTTGCTGCCAGCCGTCTCACATGTCAACTAGCGCAAATCCACATCCTCCATTATTCAGCAATCTGCCCGAATGCCTATAAAAGGGCATGTTTGCATGTTATATTTATCAGAATATTACACTGATTTTGGGATGATCCCTTTGAGCTGCATACATGCCCTTTTAATAGGCATTCAGGCAGATTGCTGAATAATGGAGGATGTGGATCTGCGCTGGTTGACATGTGAGATGGCTGGCAGCAAGTATGGGCTTCACATGGGTATTATGGAGCGGCTGGCAACACGTATGGGCTTCACATGGGTAGTATGGACATGGCATGGGCAGCATGTATATGGCATGGGCAGCATGAACATGGACAGCTGCAGGACTTCACATGGGCAGGTGCAGAAATTGACATGGGCTGCTCACTGCCCCATGCAACCTGCTCCAACAGATGTTATTTCTATTAATGAGGTTTGTTGGGTTCAGAGCTTTCTAGACGACTGTAGAAATTCTAATATGGGTACATTGGGTAGAATCTGAGTTTGTTGGGCATACGTATGAGGTTTGATTTTCAAGTGTATGAAGATGCATGCTAATTTATGAATGTTACGTCTTCTTTAAGTGTACTCAGGTTTCTTTTGAAGTTAACTTTTTGTTTTTTTTTCCCTATGGACATAACTGTGTCAGGATATAAAAGGATTATAAAGAGAAATCAATCTTTTTGCTGGGAGTTACAATAGTCCCTGGATCATTTTGTGTGGTTTCAATTTGATAGGGGGTCCTAATGATAAATTTTGTGGGAGACCTGTTTCTCCCGGATGCATTTCAGTGTCCAGGGATTGTATGGTTGCTAATTATTAGTGGGGATTAAGAGCAGGATATAGATTCTCCAGGTGCAATAATAATGTGGGGGAAACAGAAGACACTGCAAGTTAGGTTGGTTTTTATTAATCATTTTGGCTTATGAGTTTTAGGCTCAGAGGAAGATTATGTTTGTCATGAGGTATTTGATCACTACCTTATTATTGTTAATATCTTGGAGGAGGAAAAGAAAAGGCCAAGCCTATTAGATTTTTCGATCTTCGGACTAAAGATGCGCGCTACCAGAACTTGGTTAAAAGACGGGGATATTCCAATCTTAGGCAGCCCTATGCTCTGCATAGGAAAGCTTACGATGCACAAGGCTGAGTTGAAAATCCTGAATAGGACTGTTTTGGTGACATTATGTCTAAAGTTGAAGAGGTTAAAGGAGGTTATAAGTTTTGCAAACCATTCTTTGAGGGGATCCCTTTAGTGATGTCTCAATTAGATGAGAAAAGTGTTGCTTGCAGGATTTCGTCAGTCTTACCAATGCAGTGGCACAGATTTTCAGACAAAATGCTAGAGTTGATTGGATTCAATGAGGAGACATAGATACCAAATTCTTTCATTTCACTGTCAAGCGTGGAAGGGCCAAGCGTGAAGATTCAAGTTTCTGTGGAGAAGATGGTGAAAAGATTAGTGACTTGGGGAAATTAACAATATGGCAGTTCAGTATCACCATAGTTGGCTTGGAAAGTTAAGATTTGTAATGACTATTTTGCAAAGCGTTGCAGGTTGGTGGATGATCAAAAGATTAAGAATGCTTTTTTTAGTATTGGTATGATGATAACTAATAATAAGGCACCCAGACCTGTTGGGTTCAAAGCTTTCTTTTTGGAATGGTGTAGCACCAATAGATGATAAAATGAGAAAAGGGCAGTTAAGATTGTTTGGGAACTTGCAATGTAGACCAAATAATGTACCACGAGGAGTGCTAGGTAATGTTAGTGTTAGTAGGAGGGGGATTTGTAGACCTAGGATAACTTGGACCTTGAAATACGATACTAGCATCTACAATTTTTACTTCTCTATTATATTTCTTAATATGTTCTCGTATAACATTATGAATTTCGTAAGCTTGAATGGTTACCATGATTATTTCTTAATTTTGAAAGCTAAAAAAGGGTAATGCCTACAGATAGTAGAAGGATTAATTGATTATTTATTTTATTGACCCAAACATAACAATATTGGCACTGATAGTATGTAAATGTAATTTGTTGTTCAAACAAGAGATGTTGAGGCAACAATTTGACAGTACACGATATCGCCCTAGACTGAGGGGAATAGAAGAAGAGGATTCATGTTGCCAACATCACTAAATGGGACAGGAGGAGGCTTGGTTATTGTCGTTGTTTTGGGATATAGTTGGGCCTACTGTGATTTTAGTGATGCAGATATTCTTTGGGAATGGTAGACCGTAGATTTCGTAATGAAACCAACACATCTAACTTGTTACCCTAGAGTAGAAATCTTCCTTTATGGCTAACTGTAGATCCATGGCAAGCTTTGATGTAATATACAAATGAACTTCCAAATTTTTCAGTGAAATGTTGAAACTGATGATAAACTACCTAGTTGATGACACTCAAGCTGCCTTTGTTTAGCACAGAAGAATTTATGACAATATATTATTTGCTTTAGAGTTGATGAGGGATTAAAATAAGTTGGAGGGTTCTAAAAGTAAAAAAAGTGCGATCAAAATTGATCTCAAGAAGGCATATGATTTAGTTATGATTGTATTAGAACTCCCAAGTATAGTGTTATGGAGCTTTGGAAGGCTATTTCTGTGGGATAAAAAAGGATCATTCAAGGGAATCCCATTTGGCCGACCTCTTTGTGTAGGTTTCGGAATATCTATCCAAAACATTTGCTACTCTTAATTAGAATTTCGAATTTCTAATGTCATAAAAATGCAAGACCTTGGGGCTGGTTCATTTAGCTTTTTCTGATTTCTTGTCGAGTAAGGATGATGTAAACTCAAGGCAATCATGAAGTGTTTGAATGATTTCTTTGATGCATCTGGGGATAATAGTTCAGTTTCTTCACTGGTTTTAAGGGGGATAACAAAAGAGTCATATTGGAAGAGTTGGGTTTTGCTGAAGGGAAGCTACCAGTTAAGTATCTTGGTATTCTTTTTATGTCCGCAAGATTTTCAGCAGTGGATTGTTGGCCTTTTATTGACAAAATTGCTTCACATATAAGTTCTTGAGCGATAAATTTCTTTCCTCTGCTTGGAAAATGCAATTGGGGGTATCTGTTCTTTAAAACATGAACTTCCATTGTTTTACAAGTTCCCTTCTACCCATGAAACAAGTTATTGAAACGGTAGAAGATAAATGTAGGAGTTTTCTTTGGTCTAGACCTGAGATGAACAAGGAAATTTATCTTGTTTGTTGGGATAGTATTTGCAGCCCCAGAAAAGAAGAGGATTTGATTTTAAAAGGTTAGCTTATTGGAATGAAGTAGTGATTCTCAAAAAGTTTTGGTTCCTCACTGTTAGGATGCCAACTTTATGGGTTAATTGGATGCGTATATTTTTTTTTTTCGTATTGAAAGTAGAAGCTGAGTGTGGTAACTGAAGCTGGATGATAATCTTGAAAGTTGAAACTAAGATTATGTGCGGAATGTCTATCCCGAGGAATAGAATGGTTATCACTTTGAGCTGCTGTGTTCATGTAGTTTTTGCTCAATTCTACTAAGTTGTTTATTCACCAAAAAACTCAATTAGTAGTTACATATTTTCTAGTTCATATGAGGAAATTAGCATAAGTTGTTTTCTCAACTGACCTTGGATGTTCTTCAGAATTTGCTCCTCTGGAACATAGACCTTCTCAAGAGTTTTGCCAATTTTCTTCTCCCACAAGGAAACCAGCTCATTGAATGAGCAGATGTTTTTAGGAGGTTTGATGTAAAGGATCTTGTTCAATGTCCTTGGGTCATCAACAGCCCTGATGGTGTAGGTTGCAATGTCCTCTTCTGTGTTAAAAATTGCTGCACACAAATTGGTTGCAAAGATTAAGAGATTCATGATTTAACTTATGATTGATGAGAACTCCTGCAGTACATGCAGAGTGCTGTGAGATTTTTAAGAATATCATAGTTTGTAAGATTTACAATTGTGCTTATTCAATTTCACCTTGAACCTTCCAAAAGTTGCATAAAAACAAAAGAATATCCCAATATCCACCTTATTATTAGACCTCATGCATTCGGGAAGACTTAAAGATTGGGTCATCCTGATTTCTCCAAACAAGGACTGAGCAAAATTGTCTGTTTCTGCAATTGCAGGATGATGGGCTCCAAAACTTGCTTCATTTATTGGTAATTAGGTATGAAAAGTTATTGGTACAAAAGTATTAATAGTTTAAATTATTTTATGGACAAAAAGTATTCTTTATCTTCTGAAAACTAAGACAAACAATGTTAAAAAGAATGAAGTTTAAGTGGAACCGAATCCTTCAGAGTTACTCTACCTAGTCTAGAAACTGTTTCTCAACAGTTTTGGTGCCACATCATATTTATATTTTTAATAAAAAAAGAAGACTGTTGGTGAGAGAGAGAGAGTTCAAAAACTCCTCAAAATTTCACAAAAGAATAACTCTAAAAATGAATTTTGATCTTGTTTAACCAGAATTATATAACATTTCATAAAAAATAATTATTTTAAACATTTTTATAAGGCATTAAATAGATCCACAGTTAATTTTAGTGATTTGTTATTAATTTGCTATCAAACTCTACTCATGGTTGTCCTTGTACATAATTAATAATCAAAGATGCCTTGTCAAAATGTGAACAAAACTTAAAACAACTAAAACAATTAACTTCTAAGCAATGTGTGTGCACAAACAAAGTGGGTTCTACCCAAAATGCAGATTATGTGTCAAGATTTTGCAGTATATACATACACACAAAAATTGTTTCTATATATAAACAAGCAAGCTGCAACAATATTAATTGAAGTTCATAGTTTCAGAGAAGATGTTGAAGTTCGTAAAGCCGTTATAAAGAAATACTTTCCTCCTTGTAAGATTTAAAATTTGGACGAATCCTACATGGAGGACGGTTCCTCCCACTTATTTTTTGTCGTAATTTTTACCTTTGGGTTTGCCATCTCCTAGGACAATGAATTTATCTCTAGGTGGAGTATTTGCTCCCATTTGTACCAATGTAGGGAGAAAAGAGCCAGCGAAGTAGTTGCAGCACACAAATGTATAAGGAATCTCGTCAGCCTCAACTGCTCTGCGGAACTGAGCAGTGGTTGCAAATGCAGATTTTGCAGGCTCAACTGCATTAGTCCGACCCACATCAGGTCCAAACTCTGAAGGGAAGAATCTCTGCATGAGTAATATATTCGAGAAACACTAAAGTTATTTAAAAAAAAAAGAAAAAGAAATCAAATGTGCACACTAGTATGCATGATTTTGCATTAGTTTGAATATTAACAAATTTTTTACAAAATTGATACAGTTAATCAAAACATAGAATATTAGATGCTGTGACATGTTTATGGATATTAATCATCAAAGAGTTCCACATGGAAGGTGAAGGTTACTCAGATTTCAGGTGTCCATGTGGAAAGTTTGTCAAAATATTCTTCCTACTGCATATAATATCCAGAAAAGATTGAATGAGTAACTGTGTCTGTTTTAAAATGTTCTTCATGACTTTTAGCAAGGGAAGTAGGAAGTAAATGGAATGCGAATCTGGGTGTGATAACTTGAGTACAAAAGGCGAGCAAGAATTTAAAAGATGAAAGATTGTGGTTTTTCTTTAATTTATGTGGGTCTTCGCCCCCCGCCCGCCCGGGGGGGGGGGGGGGGGGGGGTTATAGAAAAAAATTAAAGTTAATTTGAAGGGGTGGAAGGAAACTGGATTATGCATATATCTCTATATAATATACAAATATATCCGCTCTATAGATTCACACTTGATATTTAGCTACAGATAGTGATAGTATCAACTCCTCTGGCCATGTTCTATTCAGGGGAATAAAAAGAAAATAGAAATTCTCTTTTGGAGATTTGGAGAGATGGCCAAGTGGTTGACAGCTCCAGGCTTGAAAACTGGTATAGTTCTTTGTTCAAAAGGTTCGAATCCCTCGCTCTCCTTGTGCTCGTTGAATAGATTTGTTTCTTTATTGATTTGTCCAATTCAGTATCATAAAGGGGTAAAAGAGAATGGCTCAAAATCTTTTCTGGAGATATCCATTTTCTTGGAGAGACAGATAAGATATCCCAACACTCTGGAATTTTAATTCTCTCATACCTATTAATTGATGTACCTGAGATGCATTTCCTCTAGCTCCTGAAAAAGACATTATATGGACAGAATTAAAAGGGAACTAATTGCTAGGGCCTCTAAGTTGGTGGCACGCTGCAGAATTCCTGACTATTTTGCTCAGTTTACTTCAGAATTTTTGAACGGCTTCTAATTCTCTATATGGTGGTCCCCAAACAAAATCGAGCAGCCATGATTCATTCCCAAGATCCTTCAAAGATGAAATAACATTTTAGCAACATCATCCCACCCCCCCTCCTCCCCTCCCCTCCCCTCCCCTCAATACTATACTCACCTGCAGCTCATCATCCCGACAGAGACCTAAGTCCCTTCTGGTGTGAATTGGTTCAACAATGGTTCTAAAACCTGGACCGGAGACAGACCCAGACCCGGTGAAGCCACTAGGTCGGTCGGACCAGTCAGACCGGAGGGTTGAATCAGAGATGTAAGCATCATATTATAATATATTTATTTATATATTTGTATAATCTATATATTAAATTAAATAATATCACTCCAATCTCATAAAAATATTTTATAAAAGATTAATTAAAGTCATTAGTTAATTAAAACCAAGATAATGTAGCAACTATCTAAATGAAAATTGTATTTATTTCTTATTTTTTTTAAAATATTCTTAAAACTTATTATTATATTATTATAATTTATTTTTTTATTAAAATATTTATATGAGTGCATGATGTTGTGCATTACTAGTTACATATATATATATATACACAATTTATCTTTTAAAATTAAAAAAAAATTATCTAGCCTGGTGGTAAGGGAGGTGCACCCCATGAAGGAGGTCATAGGTTCAAGCCCACTGAAGCACAAACACCAGCATTTTTCCTCTGCTACTGATGTCAGTCGGTAGTCTAGAGAGATCATTGGTCTTCTCATCTTTGTTGGGCTACTTGTGAGTTGTCCCACATTGGACAAAAGAGTGGCTTGTATACATGGATGAGCCCAATGTCTAAAAGCTTAACCTATTTGGGCAAATTAATGCTCACGTATGTATATCTAGCACACAGGACTCCTTGGTGTTAACAAGTGGTATAAGAGCCAATGTTTCAAACTCTGGTGAGTGACAGTGCAAATCATGGTGTAAAAGCTGCCTCCTCAGTCATTTCAGTGATTGGTTTTTCAAGAGTAGAGTTGGAATCAGTAGTATTTCCTGCAGAGCTCCTTGTTACTTTCCTGAGGTCCTTCTCTTTTGCCAGTGTTCTTGGGCTTCATTGCCATTATTCTGATTTCCTTTCTAATGATTAGTTGTTAAGAAGTTCAGGAAGGCCGGAAACATAACTGGTAGTTTTGGGTATGGCCTGCTGACCTGCTGCTTCAGGTTTGGCCCAATACAATCAGGCCCATAGTTCTGTTGGAGGCTTAGAAGGTGGCTACCCACCACAAGATTTTGTGGGTTTTGTCCTTGGGCCTCCAAATCTGGTATGATCTGGCTGCAACTTTTTTTTTTTAAAATTTTAACTTTATTAGAAAATCCCTCACTTATGGCGGAGGAAAACCGTGGTTACAATCTTAAGATTTTGGGACAACAAAAGCAAACTCCAAGACCCTAAAACTAACTTAACCAACATAAACCAAACCAAAAAACCAAACACCAGCAACCAAAAAACTAAGAAACTAAACCACTAAAAGTGTAATAACACAAAACATCATGAGCGCAAAGAAGGAAAACCCAACAAATTCAATTGAATCATTCCCCTGACTTGCTGAGGAAGATCATCCTGACAATTATATGATCGAGAAATACCAGATTCACCCTGTTTGGCAAAGAAATCTGGACTTTTATTCGCCTTCCTGTAAACATGTTCCATTTTGAACTGTATGCCTCTTAATGCTAGCATAAGTTCTTCCCACAATTCCCATAAGTTCCAAATCGAGCGCTTCCCAGAATTTATCCACTGAACCAACAAAGTAGAGTCACATGCAATCTCTACTTGATCAAATCCGAGATCTTTGCACAGATTAATCCCTAAAATAATCGCCTTCAATTCAGCCATGTTATTTGTTCCATTACCCAATAATGAGGAAAACACTGCTTTAAATAAACCTTTTTCATCTCTTATCACACCTCCACTACCACAATTCTCTGGGTTACCTCTACAGCTCCCATCCACATTCAACTTAACCCAACCTATCCCAGGTTTACACCATCTGACTACATGAGGAAGACGAACCCCCACATTTTTTACTTAAATATCCAAAGCACGAAGGACTGCAATATTCGTGCAAGAAGCAGGTGCATATTTATTTAACTTGTTTGAAATGGATCTCAGCCAATATTTAATATCAAGCCACACAGTTCTCACCGAATCATGAATTGATTCCATCTTGGCTCTACATCGACGAGTCCAGAATCTCCAAATGATGAGACTAGGTATAAGACCTACCAAAATGCCTAACTGTGAGGCCCATCTTGCACAACTAAACCAGACATTAACTCTGCCTTTCCAAGTACTCGTTGCCATACAACTAACACCCAACGTCACTACTGCTTTTTTCCATACCTCCTGAGCAAAAGATCCAGTGCAAAACACATGGTCTAGAGATTCAATCTTGGCATTTGAACAATAATCACATCGAGAGGCCATTTAGACACCTACTTCTTTAATACGAGTATCAATCGGAAGACAAGCGAATCAAGACTTCCACATACAAATTGACACCCTTTTTGGCAACATAGGATGCCAGATCCATTTTGCAACTGAGAATTCCTCTTTATGCTCCCTTATAATTTCCCAAGCACTTGCCGTGGTGAATTTCCCATCTGTTGGAGGTTCCCAAATTATTGTATCTGGACCCTCCTTGCAAGAAATAGCAGAGTTCATTACTTCCTCAGCCTGATCTTCACATAACAGATCCACTATTAAATCAACATTCCACCCATCTCTATCCCAACAATCTCGAGTTCGTAGCTTATGGTTACTGATTTCCTGAACCTTAGCACAAAGGGGGCCGGAGGTTAACCAACGATCAAACCAGAAAGAAGCCAACCCTTCTTTAATTCGAACACGGACATGCCCTAAAACTTCAGAAATCACACGAACAATCGATCTCCAAAATCTGGTTCCTTTCTCTAGTTTTGTTTCTCTCAAGTGGTGTTTCTTATACAAATACTTGGCTTTAAAGAATTGAGTCCACAGATTATCCATAGTTATCAGTCTCCACACAAACTTCATATGCAATGATTTTTTTACCTCCTCCAAATTCCTAACACCCAAACCACCCTTACAAACAGGCTTACATATATCAAACCAGGAACACCAATTCCTTTTCCTTTTGTCATTTACACCACTCCAAAAAAATTTCGATAACATAAAATTTATCTTTTTGAAGACAGTATTTGGAATGTCCAATACCGCCAATTGATGAACCGCCATTGATGATAATAACAACAACAACAACAACAAAAACCAAGCCTTAGTCCCACTAAGTGGGGTCGGCTATATGAATTCTTTTCCGCCAATTTATGCGATCATGGACTATTTCTTTTGATAGATTCAAAAATATTAAATCCTTACTCACGATCTCCTCTCAAGTTATTTTAGGTCTACCCCTACCCCTTCTACTGCCCCCCCACAGTAACTAAGTCACTCTTCCTCACAGGTGCACTATAAGGCCTACGTTGCAAGAGTCCATACCATCTGAGTCGTCCTTCCCTTATCTTATCTTCTATAGGAGCTACACCTAACTTACCACGAATATGTTCATTCCTTAATTTATCTTTCAATGTTATACCACTCATCCATCTAAGCATCCTCATCTCGGCAACTTTTACTTTTTGGATATTATGTTTCTTCGTCGCCCAACATTCTGATTCATATAGCATAGCTGGTCTTATAGCTGTCTTATAAAACTTCCCTTTCAATTTTAAGGGTATTCTACGATCACATTGATGATAATACATGCTTAATTAAAATTAGGCAGCCCCTTTGAGATAAAAGCTTAAATTTCCAATCCGCTATCTTTTTCCTCAATTTATCATTTAGGGGCTCTAAAATACGGGCGTAAGACGACCCGATACCAAAGGAACACCCAAATATGTAGCAGGAAAACCTCCTTCCGCAAAGCTAGTTGTCCTTAACAGAGATCTCTTCCGAGCAAAAGCAATTCTCTTTGACAAAAAAATACTTGACTTTTTTTTATTTATCAATTGACCAGACCAATCCTCATACTTCTTCAAAGTCTTAATAAGCATTCGAATGGAACTTCTCTTGCCATTGGCAAAAATAAGAATGTCATTCGCATAGAGAAGATGAGATACCAAAGGCACCCACGAGGATGATAGTAAGCCCCTATCTTATTCTCCATAAAATTTTTCTTTAGAAGCCAAGAGAGAACTTTCTGTAAAATAATAAATAGATAAGGAGATAAAGGATCTTCTTGGCGAAGCCCTCGAGAAGGTTTAAAGAAACCTTTATAAGTGTCATTCATCATAATGGAGAACCAAGGAGAGGAAACACATTTCGTTACTAAACCACAGAATCTTCATGAGAAACCAAAGCTTTCCAGAACCAAGTTTAAAAAATCCCAATCAACCTTATCATATGCCTTAGCCATGTCCACTTTGATAATTACATTTCCACCATTAGACTCTTTATGCAGAGAATGAACCATTTCTTGTGCCAAAGAAATATTTTCAAATATACTTCTACCAGGAATGAAAGCTCCCTGTTTCGGAGAAATCAAAGTAGACAATAAACTTGTCATCCTTGCAGCAATAATTTTTGAAAAAAATTTGTAGATAACACTACAAAGACTAATAGGCCTAAACTTGTCAAAACTCTGAGGATTTTGAACTTTTGGGATTAGAATAATGTAAGATGCAGAATAAAATCTAGGAAGAGGGGACCTAGCAAAAAAATCTCTAGCTGCATCGATCACGTTTTCTTTTACAATATCCCAGCAATCGTGGAAAAAAGCCGAGCCAAAACCATCCAGACCTGGGCTACTATTTCTCGGGATAGAAAGAATAGCATCCCTTACCTCCACCTCAGACGGTTCACGACAAAGATCAATATCTCCTCTTCAGAAACCATAGGAGATATTATATCAAGAAGGTTAGCTGTTTGATTGGTTCCTACACCTGTTAAGAAAGTTCGAAAATACCTTACTGCATCCTCATGAACAGCTTCCATAGAATCCAACACTTCTCCATTTGAAAGTTTTAATGAATGAATCATAGTCTTCTTCCTCCTTTGGTTCACAAATGCATGAAAGAACTTTGTATTATTATCCCCCGCCTCCAACAATTTCTTTTTGGCTAGCTGAGAAATATGAATCTCCTTCCTCTTTTCCCATGCTTCCAACTCGAGGTTAGTAAAAAAAAAAATCTTCCTCCATTTCTAGCGAATACCCTTCCTGAAGCTGAGCCTCTAGAACATCCATACTTTCCTCCAATTTTTTAATGTTCTGCTGTACATGTCCAAAAACTTGTTTGTTCCAGTTTTGAATTGCAACTTTCATATGTTTCAATTTACCGGCAAGTCTAACTAAACCCGAACCATGAGACTCCTCCCTCTAGGCTTCCTCCACGCAAGACTTAAAAGACTGGTGCGTGTTCCACATATTCTGATACCTGAAGGGAGAAGGACCATACCGATGCAGATTTCTATGAAATCGAATAATCAATGGGTTATGATCTGAAGTCCTCTTTCCATACTCAAAATAAATATTTGGCAAAACTTGGAGAAGATTCGAATTATAGAGCACCCTATCCAGTTTTGCCAAACTTCGAGAATTACCACTGACCATTACACCAAGACATGTTGTTGCCAGTACCAACCAAATCCATAAGACCACAGTTGTCCAAGCAATTGTTAAATTCCTCCATAGCTGATAACGGCCTCAAATGACCACCAATACGTTCCAAATCTGAACGGATAATATTAAAATCTCCCGCCACTAACCAAAGGAAATCATCCCTCTTTACAAACTCCAAATCATTCCAAAGTTCCCAGCGATCTGTTTGACGACATTTAGCATAAACAAAAGAAGCCAAGAAAATCTGGTCCACAGAACTAAAAATACCCGAAATAACTTGATCAGACATATGTTGTAACTCAAAGTGCATTTTCTCTTCCCAAAATATCCAAATTTAACCCCCACTGAAGCATTCGCACAAGAATTCAGAAAATTTAGAAAGTCAGCCCATTGCGACATCAGACTTTCATCAGAAAATGGCTCTGAAAGAACCAAAATAGAAGGCGAAAAATTCCTCATTAACTTATGTAAACGATTTTTTGACGTGTCTAAACCCCGCACGTTCCACACTAGAATTGTATTAATCATAAATCAAGTTTCTTTGGACAGGTAATAACCCGTTGAGACTTCTTCTCACTTTACCCATTAATATCCTTCAACTTAACAATTGGAACATGTAAATCATCATCCGAACAAAAGCCTTTTTCCAAAGGGAGTTTCTCTAAATTATTTGTCTCCACCTCCCTATCCGATTCACAATTATGTGGGACACACTTGACCATGAAGGTACACTCTTGTTCCAAAATTTCTGTAGCCATATTACTAGACGTCATCAACTGATCACGCACTACTATGCCATCTTCCACTATCAGAATATCAGCGTCAGGAGCACCCAAGACTGGTTCAACACTCTCCTCCCTCTGCACAATCTCATACTGATTTATATTTCGCTGCAAAGTCTCCACTTTAGGCCTCGGATCTTCAAGAACAAACTCCCCCTCTTCCATCTCAAGTTGCGGAATTGTCTCAACCATTGGCAAAATTTGTGATGTCGTTGTACCCTCTTGAGCCTGAGCCCCCTTTACAGGTTCTTCGACAATGCATGGATCTATCAATTCTCTCTGAACTTCATTCCCTTTAACCAATTTCTTCACACGCCAAACTTCTTGTCGATTTTCTTGTCTATCATATTCCGTATCCTTACTTATATTCCCAATTTTTTGTTTCCTTTCACCCCCTCGGCATACCACCTTTGAATGCCCCTGTCTGTGACATTTCTCACAATAAAATCCTTACTTTTCTTACCTCACTTCCTCTCAAATTTTCTGATTTCTTTGTTCTTTGACCGGTCAACAGCATTATTACCTAGCTTCTTCCTTCAATGACTCATCATTCCTCTTGATCATGTCGTCAACTGTCTTGAAACCTGTTGCCAGTTCTTTCGTTGGAATATTCTACTCCTGCGCAATTGTCTTCCCTTATTCTTCATGCACCACCAGTTTCTGCCCCTAATATATCATCCCTGCTCTTGGTGGCAGGTTTACCTCTTCCTCTGGTTCTTTTGTTCCAGGTCCCAAATTGTCATCCAAGCTCCCCCAATCTCAATTTATCCAATAGGATGCCCTTAGTTGGGGTCAAATGCTAGGCCTCACCATTTGTCTTTGAAGTTTCTCCTTCTTGACACTTGATTCTCTTTATGGCCTGACCTACCCACATAAATAACAAAATAATTCTTAGTCTTTCATACCTGAAATTTATCCAAATGTTTGTATCCTTCTTTCTCTTGAGCCAAAAACCTGGTGTGAGAGATCTCTTCAAATCCACCATTACTCTGGCTCTGATGACCTTCCTCCAAATAGCCATGAGCTTGTTTGGGATGTCTACTTCAAGAACATTTCCAGCTATTTCCAGATTCATTCTATATTCTCCTGGCTGATGTAAGATGGAGGGAGTTCAACTATTTGGATCTAAAATTTTTAATGCTGTCTTTCATGGACCAACACAAAAGATTACAGGAAAGTTACAAACCTAACATGGAGAGTTCCTGATGCAGGGGCAGCATCAAGGTTCTGCAGCCATGGGAAAATTAGAAAAGAAGGAAAGGCAAGGGAGGACAGAGGAGATACAAGGGGGGAACTCATGTTCAATTCAACAATTCAAATTCATCAACAACTGCCTACAATATGGCTTTCACACACTATTTATAAGAAAGCCTCTTTACATGAAATTACACATAAACCCCTAAAACTACATTACGTTACAAATATACCCCTACTTTACACAAATATTTTTACAAACAACCCCCAAATACACATAATCCTATGCTAGTTAATACTAAAACATACATAATAAACTACTAACTTAACCAAGCAATTTTCAATCCAATTCTTCTTAAGTAGTCTCCAACTTGGATCTTCCCGAGGTCTTGCTTCTTGTCCTACATCAGTACCTTTCCTAGAGCTATATTTAAACAACTACGTGCAATTGAAGCAGGCCACAACCCCATTATCTCATATACTGATGGGGATCACAATAATTTTTTCCAAAACCTTTTAAGTTCTAATGGAAGTCGAACAAAGACATTTCCACCTTTCGAGTCATTCATGAAGCTTGGGGACAACTAGTTGAGGGGTTCAAATGCTTTTATCCCATGCAGGAAAGTCAGCAATACAAACAGTGCCTACAAATTGGAACAAAGAGCACTCTGGGAACAGTTTTTTCAGGGTTTAGATGTTGGGAGACAAATTGATGATATTCAACAACAGCCACCTACAAGCCAAAATTTGGCCCTTGAAGCAAAGCTAAGCAGCGAGTTGGGAGAACTGTTCAGAGAAGAATTATTTGGAGAGAAAAATCAAGAGTTAAATGGATCTTAAAAGGTGTGCCAACAGAAAATTCTTCCATCTTTCCACATTTACTCGAAGAATGTGTTAGCAAAGAATAGCAACACCTACAATAAGTGAAGAGATTGATAACCATTTACTCGTTGGAAGCTGAGGCTTGTAAGGATCACTCCTTATAAAGCAAAATTTGCACCCCCTGAGACAATTACTTGGTGCAAAAAGTCATTATGAGCATGAGTGTTCAACAAGCTTGTTATATGTGTGCACAGAACCGAGGTGTAGGAGCAATTGTTCTGGTCCCCAAACTTGATACAAGACACATAATATTTTAAACATGAGAATAAGAGTAGTAGAATGGGAGAGCAAATAAAAGCAGAAAAAGGAGAGCACTTGGCTGTTGTGTGAATTCCCCCTCTTAATGGATGGAATGGGCTTTTAAGCCAAGTACATTGTCTTGGTTTGGATTTTGATCACTTTCATGGTCAGTTCCTCCCCCTTTTAGTGGCCATTTTGTTCTAAAAACTCTGGCTACTCAGGAACAAAATAGTGTTCCAAAACCAATCTCTTGATCATTTCAGAGTAAGAGCAGAAGTAAGGCTACTTTTAATAATTCAAAGCTCATTTTATGGCTTCTAGCTCCAGCGCCCTGGATAGGCATCAGGCCACTTGGATTCCCCTCTCCCCCAGCAGGCCTCAATAAAATCCAACTTTGATGCTGCTTTTCATTTGTGTCAATCGAAAGCCTTCACACAATGTGTTGCAAGAGGCGAGGCACACCCAGTTTGGGAGCTTGGGCAATACCCTTTTCAATTTTAGACCGGATGTTATGATAGGCCTCGGCAGCTTGTTTTGCCCAATCCTTGCTTCTGGATAGTGTCCATGCTCTACCCCATGCTGGATTGTGGCAGCTGTGAGATTGGATTCTTTGTCCTTAGTTTGTGTTTTCCTTCATTTCTTTCTTTTTCTTCTGCTTTCTATATTGGTTGTGTTGCTGGTGTTGTTGTTGGTTTTCAATTTTTGGGGTATTTTTTAGCGCAATGGTTTTTGAGCAAAGTGGAACTGGATTGGATGGTGGTTAGGAATCAAGAGATTGATAATGGCTTCAGCTGTTAGGACAGGTTTGGAATATAAGGAAGGGGTGGCTGAAGCACTTCCAATCATGTTTGGATTAGAACTTGAAAATGATCTAGGTTTTGGGGATCTGATTATGGAAAGTGGCTTGCTAAATATTGTTATGCAGTTGCAGAAGGTGGAGGAAGGAGAGTTTAGGCGCAACGGTAAAGTTGTCGTCGTGTGACTTGGAGGTCACGGGTTTGAGGTGTGGAAACATCTTGCAAAAATGCTAGATAAAGTTGCGTACTATAGACCGATCGTGATCCGCTCCTTCCCAGAACCCTGCACATGCAGGAACTTTGTGCATCGTGCTGTCTTTTTTTTTTGGTTTTAGTTGCAGAGGGTGGAGAGTTTGGTAATTGAAGACCTGTTGATCATGGTGAGACAATTTTAAAAATGTTCTTGGCATGTGATTTTCTATGAGTTGTCAACATGGCAGCAGATGGGATTTCTAGGCTACAACTTATTTTATTTGAAGATAGAATTTGGGTGAAAGACTGTCCTTCAAAGATTTCAGATTTGATCAATTCCAAGGAAGTTGGGTTGTAGTTAAATGTATTATGAGTTTCTTCATTTGAAAAAAAGATCAACCACATTTTATATGAATGCAAAAAAAATTTAAATAAAAAATCTATTGTAAGCAATATTATTTTCAGCCGAAAAATACAATTATAACAAATCCTAGCACATTTTTCCATCTCTGTTCTTTCCTTTTTATCAAATACATCTGTAGCATATTTGGTAGGATTACTGCAAACAATAAGGTGTTTAGGAATCTTTCTAAACAGGAGAAAAGGTGGCAATCTTGAGGAATATGAAACACAAACCAACCTTGACATTCCCAGCTTCTTTAATGGCAGCATTGATATTCACTTGATCTGCCAACTGCTTGAAGCCTATTGCCGATATCACCACATCTACTTGCTTGATTGCTTTCACCAAACTCTCATGATCGTAAAGATCTCCCTGTACAAAATGATAGGAAAACACAAATTGATGAAGAGGAAAAGTTAATCCAATTTATTGCCAAAAGTATAGGAAAATACTCTGGATTAAGTAGGATAACTCTAAAAACCCCCACTGCAATTACTTACACTCTACTTACCAATTGTGTAAAATGCATTATATTGTGTTGGAAATTTGATATCTTTTACAACTATATGTCATATTATTAAATGTTCACTGTACTTTTTTTTTGGGTCAGATGTTTTTTATATGATTTTATTGATAATAAATGACTAAATTGTTAAAAATTGACAATCTTAACATGTTTTTTTTTCCACAAATTGGCCACTAAGGGGTGAGTTTGGTCTCTCTTTTTTACCTCAACTCCTTTTCAGAAGTAAAAGCAGGGTTGCATGTGTTTGGTAAACAGTTTTTTCAGCTTTTAACTTTTTAGGCAAGTTTCTAAAATTATAGATTTGAAACTTTAAAAAGCTAAAAGCTAAAAGCTAATTTTTTCTCCAAGAAATTATTCAATTCCATTGATGTGTTTAATTTTTTTTCAAGTACTACAAAATTACAATGCATTAATTACATTTCCTAAAAATACATATCTATTTTAATTATTTTAAATACTTTTAGGCACCTTGCAAATTTTTACCAAATACTAAAGTCAATTTTTTTTTTTTCCTTACAACTCCTTTTTCATGGGGACCAAATATTTTTAAAACAATATTAAAAAACTCATTTTCACTTGCTTAAAAGGCCCTTTTGAGAAAGTCAGACAACTATAAGACTAGTTATGCTATATAGATCATAACGTTGAGCAACCAAGAAACAGAATTTTCAAAAAGTAAAAGTTACCGAAATGAGAATGTTTAGATGAATGAGAGGTATAACATTGAAAGATAAATTAAGGAATGAACATAATCACGGTAAGTTAGGTGTAACTCTTATAAAAGATAAGGAAGGGATGACTCAGATGGTATAGACACTTGCAACGTAGGCCATATAGTGCGTCAGTGAGGAAGAATGAGTTAGTTACTGTGGGAGATAGTAGAAAGGGTAGGTGTAGCCTTAAAATAACTTGGGAGGAGATAGTGAGTAAGGATTTAATATCTTTTGAGTTTGTTAAAAGAAATGATACATATTCACATAAATTGGTGAAAAATGATTTATATTGTCGACTCTACCTAGTGGGACTTATGACTTGGTTTTGTTTAGTTGTTTGCCATTTGGTGAAATTGTAAAACAATAAAACATAATTAGTGAAATTGTAGAATCTAAAGGGCCATTTGGTATTAGTGTAAAAATTGTGAAAATTGAAAATATAAAAGAAAATTAGAAAAAGATAACAAATTAAAAACCCAATTAAAGGCATTTTCATTTTCATCCTTGCATAAAATACCAATTAATTATCATATCATTCTCCAAACACCATAAAATTTTTCATTAGGTATTAGGCAGTTTCACTCCACTATTAAACATTAATCCACCAAACATTAGAAATAAATAAATTTATCAGTGATTAAAAATATGATTAGAAAATTAAAAAATAATGCAAATTATATATATTATAACAAGCATAAGAACTCAACTTCTTCTAAGAAAGAACTTAAAATTTTTATATGTAGGCTTCACTCACTCTTTAGTATTTCAAGAAAATCAAGGCTGAAAATTAGGGAAAATATTTTTTAAAATAATAATAAATTTTTTTTTTGAAAATTTAGGATTTTTTTGTTTAATATTATTACTTGATTTTTTTATTAAAATATGTACACAAACACAATGACTTAACCTAAAAAAATAAATTCTAATAGCCACACATTAAAGTATTATGGTAGCAAATTATCACAAGTTGTTAAAATAAAAAAAATAAATCAAAACTTCAATTACTGTCATGATAGTTAATATTGGTAACTAAAATTAAAAACTAGCAAATCCACTAGTTATTTTTTGGGTAAATTAAAATTATACAAACGAGTCCCTCAAGTTACACTAAATCACATTTCATTCTTTCAAGTTTTAATTGAGACAGTTTCATCCGTTTCAATTTCAGCTATAGTAAAATCTCTAAACGTGGATTGTATACTAGATTGAAATAAAACTTTAAAGATCAAAATGTAATAATTCAAAATTCGAGAAATAAATTAGAATTCCCAAACATCATAGGCTTCTGGTGTAGTTTACTTTTTTAACTAATAAAAATAAAAATAAAGTCAAATAGCTCACAGAATTTGCAATATACATATAAATCATTTTCTATCACGACAACCACCAAGAAGCACTGCCGACGACTAATGATTATTCATCACTATCGAAAATCGGCAAGCACGCACAATCCATGACCGATAGAGTATATAACTAAAAATTGAATAGTATGATGAGCTTACGGGGAGCAAGGTGACGCCGGAGTTCTTAAAACCGTCAATGAGTTTTGCCTTGGCGGGGTCGGAAATGGTGGTCTCTCTGACCAAAGCAATGGTAGGATGGCCGGCCTTTGCGCTCGCTTCCACGATGAATTTTCCGATGTGGCCGGTCCCGCCGATGATCAGTATCTTGCTTTTCTCTGCAGCCATTTGAATTTTCCGGCGAAAGAATTAAGGTCACGAGAATATACTCCTCTATCGTCCGCTCTAAAGCACGCTGAAAGTGATAGTGAAAGTGAAGTGAAAATTCTGCCATTAATAGAAGAAGCGAGAGTTTGAAATTACGAAAATAATCTTACATTGAATGCAGATCTGAATTCTTGAACCGTGCCGAGAAAGGTACCCGACAAAATGAAAATAAGTGAACTGTGAGAGAAGAGTCAAAATAAGTTGACAAATTGGATGGTGGAGGGGACCGCATATAGCTTTCTCTGCACGCATAAATGGGCATTTCGGTAAATTCAAACAATGGTTCATAGAAGACTCCAACCCATCCATTATCGAAACACTAATTACCTATAAAAAAAAACATTGACGTTTACTTTTTGAGAATTTAGGTGCGGAATCAGATAATATTTTTAAGAAATTAATGATGGTTAAATAGTGATAATTTGTATAGTACAATTATTATGAGTGTGTTAATATTTAAATTATAAAATTAAATAATTAGATTAAGTAAATATAGTTTAATATTTACATCATGGAAATGAATGAAATTTTGATAGGAGATTATGATGATGAAATCAAATGATAAATTTGATTTCAACTTCCTTAATATCATCTCATTCTTATGTATAAAATGTACAGTAAAATATTTTCTAGAAATTATTATTAGATGGAATTTTGTGAAAAATTTTGAAATAAGAATATTTAAAAATAAATATTGAAAATTCTACTTATTAGTTTGTCTCATATTGCAAGTTGTAAATAGATGATAAATGCTGATATGCATGGTTGGATTCGAGACCTATTATGTTAGAACTTTTAGCTCAGATCAGTATTTATTCACGTATATCAAGTTTGTCCAAGATGACTTCTCCAATGCCAACAAGTGATATTAGAGTTGATGATTCGTAACTTTAAATGAGTAAATATCGTAAATTCAAGATATTAAGTTAATCTCTTGACCCGTTGGAGGACCACGTGTATGATCAAATTCAATAAAAGATCATCTAAGCCTGATATATGGATTAACATGGTCAAGACTAGAGAGGTAGGATTGATTTAAATACACGTGGAATGTAATTTGAAACAAGTCAAACATGAGGTAAGACTCATTTGAGCAAATATTGGAGAATTGGACTTTCTCCCATGTAAAAGAAGATTCCTGCTCATGATGGAGAACTCAACTTGGACTCTTAAGTATTCATGCACGTTTTCTATAGACGTAGACATGTAGAAGAAAAACAACGATGAGTGGACTCACATGATTTTGTGTCTTTTCTTTTGCCGAGTAATAACTGTTAGTTGGTTGCATGACAAAGTAATGACCTCAATTCAAAAGTGAACAATTGAAACTCAAAAGTAAG